>NC_051067.1:100760082-100875082 GCF_004664715.2 Peromyscus leucopus | reverse complement strand
TGAGAGAGAATAGAAAACTCAAATGAATATTTCCATCATTATGCTGCATTAGTGAAGTCCTGGAAGGCTAGATATGCAATTGTAGTTATATGATCCTACTATTCATCATTTCCAAATTCCTTCACTTAGAATTTACTTATATAAAGCTGATTTGGGTCTAAATGGAAATTTAATGGGAATATATTGGTTAATTCTTTCATATAAAATAATATGATGCTTTATTTTTCTAGTTATACATCATATGAAAACATCTTAAAGCCTACTGATGCATTCCAAATAGGATCACTGTACCCTGATTCTGCATTAATCATGCTAGTTTAAAGCAGATAGGCTGAAAATGCTTGACTTTTGACTCTTCCAAAGTTCTCTTGCAGAACAGTGGAGCCTTCTCATCAGTAATACCTAAAGCCTAAACTATGTGAAATACCTTCTATTTTCTCATATAAAGTAGCATTCACTGTAGCTTTGTAAAAAATCCAAAGATGACACACAATTCACATTAGTGCTACATTTCTCACAATATTTCCAGGCCAGCAATCCTCTCTATGGTTTCTCTTCTATTTTCTTTGTGCTCTGAAAGTAATCTAACTTTAGAGTTCTGGCCTGCAGTTGTGACTATTACAACGGAAGTTGAAGTTCACACTTTTACCTCTGAAAATCTTTGGACAACAATCAGACCTAAATTTGCTGGCAATTTTAGAGCCCTTGGCTATCAGATAATTCTGTAAGCCTGTCTTGAATACCAACAGTATACTAAACCTTGTGCTCAGTGCTGAGCATCTAGAGATCTTGAAGAGAAGGCCAGGGGTTGAAATTCATTTTTCGACAGGGTTGGAATCTTGAAAGATACAATAAGAGATTGACTATGGTTTCCCTTGACAAAACTGTTGATATGTATTTGATATTTACCTTTCAGTGTTCCTTAGTTTGACTTTTTGTTTTTCCAATCTGAAAGGTGTAATGAGATAACTGAATTATTTAAGGTTAAATAGTGTATGTGTCAAATAAAGTGAGGGTAACCTACAATTCACTCTTGAAAGTACATCTAATATAATAGTTTCATTCCCCAATTATTGCATAAAAACTTTTTTTCCTACCCCTCAGTTTACCTAAATAATATAGAATTATCACTTACTTAGGGAATATTGGAAAGGCTTTGCAGTAAGTGATGTTTACTTTAAAGAAAGGCTTGATGAGCAATTGTCAGTCTGTTTTCAGTACTAAATGCTTATTGTGTTTCTCCTGTACACCTTCCAAACCATGTTCTTCTTCCCTTCTCTATGGGCAGACAAGTCTTGGAATTTTAAAGGCCTGAATGGCCTCTTCGGTCCCCCCAGAAACCACTCAATGCTTTTGGAAGGGATTGGATAGAGCAACATTATTCATTCAGATGTTAGCTTGTTAGTTTGTACCATTTGCCAATATTAGGAAATAAATACATAAACATGACTGTGATTCACTCTGATACAGAAGAGAATCTGTTCTGATGGAAAGAAAGGTGATCACAACAGTCACAGTTTGTAAAATGATAATTCTCCTTCCTATTCAGAGGTAAATCTGTATGTCTTTAGGTTATTCTAAAACAACTTGCCAATACCTGAAAAATTCTCTTTTACATAATTTGTTAACATTATTATGTTAATTTCACTGTTAAGCTCATTTTCTGAACTAAATTTTGAAACATGAAGTAGGAATTCTACTAAAAGTAGAAGAGAACAATTACTCAAACACCAGTTTGCAAGCCTGTGGAAGGTTCACCAGTCTATTCCCTGTGTCAAGAATACCGTTTTACAAGTGTTTCCTTAAGAAGTGATTGAACTGAGCAACACACATAAAAATGTGATAGTAAAGTAAGTAGGGTATTTTTAAACTTTGTCTTTTATAATAGTGTAACTAAGTTCAGAGTTCTAGAGTCAATTTTACCTTAAGTATGCTGTATGTATTATTTATCCAGAGGTTAATGCATTATTTGACTTTTATTTTTTTTTTTTTTTTTTTTTTTGTTTTTTCGAGACAGGGTTTCTCTGTGTAGCTTTGCGCTTTCTGAGCTACTTGGTAGCCAGCTGGCCTGACTCACAGAGATCCGCCTGGCTCTGCCTTCCAAGTGCTGGGATTAAAGGCGTGCGCCACCAACGCCCGGCCATTGACTTTTAATTTATAATTAGCTGAAGTATGTTAAAATGAGGCAAAAATGAATACTACAGAAGTTGCATAGGTATTTCTGTTTGTGAAATATACAGTCAATTACATGATATCTTAAAATAGAAAATTTTCCTGGAATTCCACCACTTCTGTCACATACAAAATTTGTGAGAAAACAACCAGATTAGCAAATTAACAAACAACACTGCCAACAACAAAAATAAGGCATGTAGCATCAATTGGTACCCCCCCAATATTTTATATTACAAAAAATTCTGCCATTTGTGCTGTTGAAATGCTATAGTACATTTCAGTTATTGTTTTGTTTCAATATATATCTTTAAACATTTATTCAACTTCTGGAATTGCTTTTTCTAAGTTCAAGATCACATTGCTTTAATCAGTTCTTCACACTAGTCTGATGTTTCGAAAACACGTATGAGTGCACAGTGCTCTGCCAATCTCAATCTGTTATTAGTTTCTGTAAATGCCCCCAGGTAACGAATGTCCAGTGTCCTTAATACAACTCTGAGAAGCCCACAAGCGGGACAGATACCTCTATATTCAACCTCTTCTGTCATCACTTTCTTCATCACCCTCTGTAGTTGGATCACATTGTACCTATTTTACTGGACTTACTTCTTAGTTCTCTTAGTTTTGTATACCATGTAGTTGGTGGAAATATAAAAGAGCTTCAGACTTAATATACACTTGAACTTGACTGTGCAGTACCTCTTAGGCTTCCTTTTTGTGTATTTAAAATAGAAGAGAAAACACCCTCTATAACTGTTACTGTATTATCTATAGTACTACTTGGCCCTCAGTTTTACCTTCCACATGAATGAATTCCCGCCTTGGTACTGCTGTGTAGTAAAAGTAACACTATTATCTAAGGTAAAAACAGGTTGCTTATGTGTCGCATAAAAAGTAGGTAACTCACAACTCATGCTTGACCATGAATAGATTTCTTTCTCCAATTCTAACATTAGGTTTTCTTTCAAATGTAGTCCATAGGTCTATCTAAACACTGAAGATGGCATTACCTGAGAGTTGCTTAGAAATGCAGAATGTCAGCTGCACCTTGCATCTACTGAATCAAATCTGTGTTTTTGCAAGATTCTAAGGAAATGTTTACATACTGAAGTTTAGAAGAACTAGACTTATGATTATGATTTTCTTCTGTAAAGGAGGTTACACTGTTTAGTTACTGAGTATTCTTTTGTGGAATTTGAATCATGCTAACAGGGACCATAAAATCCATATTCATTAAGAGTATAAAGCAATTCTGACTTAATCATCATTATGGTCTAACATTTAGAATTATAGAAATCACAATAAGAAATGAGTAATGGGATCCAAGAAACAAGTCTGAATATATTTCCAATCACATTTATGCTACTTCCATAACCTGAGATCTCTAGGTCACTGCATAAAAGTGCATAATCTACACTATCATACATATCAAATCACATGGCTCCAGATTAATTCTTTCAGAGCAAAACTACACTCCTGTTTGACACATATTTATTTGGTGTAGCAAATTTTAATACCCCAAATATATTTTTAGGACATAGCTATCCAGACCTGTGAATTGCACTTTTTTTGCATTTATTTAACTACTTTGTTTGATGTGTAAACACTATGCACATGTGTGTAAGTTTTGGTGCAGGTGTGGAGGTCACAGGACAGCTTACAGAAGTTCTTTCCTCCATGTGGATTCTGGGGATTGAGCTCAGGCTGTCAGATCTGGTGGCAAGCACCTTTACACACTGAGGTGCTTCGGCAGCCCTGCAATTTTGTTTTCATTGTGCTTTTTTGAGCATTATTTTGAGCAAATCCCATCATAGTATTTTCTAAACTGATAATATATCATACCATGGAGATATTTGGTATCCTTACCTTATGTTTTGACATCTCACATCTCATATGGTGACTGAATAGATATGTGCTCAGGTGAACACAAATGACTATCTCTTTCACAAAAGTTCTAGCACCACACTTTTAATAGGATTGATTTGTTCAAAACATATTTTGTAATGGTGGGGAACTTGTTTGTTTAACATTTACAATTATGGCAGCCAGCAAAACCTTTTATGAACTGTTTGTTTAAACCAAGTGACTTTGTGTCAAAACTCCTAATAAAGGAAACTGTCCGAATATCAATAAGAGGTGTTTCAGTGTGAGGAAAGCCCATTTCAGAGCCTATGCCTGTCCCATCCAGAAACCGAGTGATTCTGAGTGACTGTTTACACATGCCTTCAATACTTCCACTGTTTATTTTTAAGTGAGATATTGTAAATGCATATTTATGTCCCATCATTTCAAACCTGTAGAACCATACCCACAGAAAATCCTAGAGGATGTGCTCTTGTCTTTGATGTGACTCTCAGTTAACTTGTTTATTGTGATAATGTGGTCCACCACATGCTGCTTCTCAAGCCCAGTTAGAAGCACATAAGGCTTTTTTGAAACTTACTTTTTTATTTATTTTTTTTTATTTTTTGAACTACTCAGACTATGTAATAATGAAGAAAAAAATCAAGAATTTCATCCACTGTGATATTTAGGTCTCTCTATTTTGTTACAGTTCAATACCAAGAGACTACCACCCCACTTTTAACAGGACAACACCTTGGTCAAACTTCTTAATATGGTCCTTGGAGAAAAGCATGATACAGTACAAATGCTTATATTAGTTGCTACTGTAGATCTGTCTATTATTTTACAGAATTTGATAAAACAAACAAACAACAAGCAAACAGAAAACAACTGATTTATTTTTAGGAAACAAAATGTTCACATGGTTCTTAACACACACTCTCAACCCAAAGCAAGCATCTCTGAGGGTTTGTGAATGACAAATTCAGAATTCAAAGGTCAAGGCAGTGCTATAAACTTATTTTCCTTTTGGCATAAAAGAAATATGAGTTTCAAATATTTTCCAAGGGTACATTGAGAAATAGGTCATCTCATTGTAGTATAAGCAAAGGTCAGTAGTTTTTTGTGTAATAACAGCTCATCCTCACCTCTTCTTAAATTGAGATGTTATTTAGATTGAATTACATATAAAAGTTTATATTTTGAGTAATAAGAATCATACTTCTCTTTTGAAAATAGATATCCACATCTTTGTATCTACACACATGTGTTTGTACATGCACTTTATAACTTTAGCTAGAAAATTACTGGGCAGTCACTGAGCAATAGAAGAGCAGGCACTTCAGTATTCATATGGGTCTTTTTGTTGTAGTTTCTTTAAATGTTTCCCTTGTTCTTGATACTCTTTAATACAAATTTAAGTAAGCAGTTTTTATTTTTTCTAGCAGTCATTTGTAATCACAGCAGTGATTACAAACTGATTAATGATCAACTTTCTGTTTCAGTGCAACCTGAGCATATATTTGTAGTGGAACAGGGTCACAGAAAGAAAGGCTTGGAAAAAAACTAAACGGGCTTTTGATTAGGAAACACTTACTTTGAGGTGAGCAATGTAATTGCCATAGGGTTTGCTTGAATATCAATCTACTTATTGACTGGATGAATTTTATCTCTCATTGGTAAATGTACATTTTAATTTTGACCCCCTTATTTGTAGATTTATTGGGCATTCCTAATATAAGCTTAACACTATAGTTTTCTTTCCAAGAATGTCTGTTTTGTGTGGTAAACAACCAGACTCTTCTGAGATAGCCAAGAATAACAATAGTTTTAGACCTTTCACACTACAATTTGATATGATAGAGTTAGTGATAAGTATTTTTAAATCCCCGGTACTAGGTTTCTCAACCAATGCAATAAGCCAGATAAAGCTGAACTAAAAGTAAAGGACCAGGTTTAATCTGAGCAAAGCAGCCCCAGGTGATCTATGGGGAAAGGAGGAGAAATCATGTGAAAGGTCTAGCCACCAAAGCTTAAATGCTCTGTAGGCACAGTTTTGAGCAGTTCTGGGGGAAGAGCTACAGCTTGGTGGACTCACTGTTGGGCAGGGTTTGGAAATGGAGGAGGGGGGCTGAGGTAGTGCTTCCAATAGGAACATCCCAAACTTCTTGGATATATGGGCGCCGGTTCAAGTCTGACTACTTCTTGTTGGCATGGGATGTGGGAAGGCAGAGTCAGGAGTCAGTGTGTTCCTACAATTTGATGTGATAGAGTTACATGACTAAGAGAGCACAAGTTCTGAATTCATAGTGGCTCCATTGATACAATGCTAACAGATGTGACCTTAGCACCTCCAGCACTCTGGCATTATGGAGTGGAGGGCATATGTGAGAATTCGAGATCAAATGGTGGGGCAGAAAGTTAGAGTTTGACTGGGGAGGGGCAGGTGTGCATTTATAACCACTCAATCCCACAAGTACTGCCTTATAATACTAAGACAAATCTCTTAATCCTCAATTATACAAAACTTTACACTCATTATACCTATTTAAAGATTCCTCCCCTTTGCTTCCATATGGAGGATCGGGTTTCTAACACATGAAAATTTGTGAAATAAACCACATCCAAACTCTTATTTCTCAGGGAGTTTCATTTTCTAAACTTTCGAATTTCATCCTATTTCTACTGTGTCAATATCTGAGCCTATCTACCAACAGGGAGAATAGAGGATAGTTTGAAGAGGTGGCTAATTTTTTACACAAATGATAGACCCCAAACACCTTTAAAAACAGTTCCTTTTGTCCTGTTATTTTACTTGTTTACAGTGTGTGTGTGTGTGTGTGTGTGTGTGTTTTGTATATGTGTGTGCCTGTGTGATTGTAGGCATGTTTTATCATGCATGTGTAAAGTCAGAGCTTTGTATGTTGCTCTTTGTCCTCTTCTCCCACCTTGACAGTTCTATAGATTGTACTCAGGTCCTGCGGTTTGGTGGCAAGCTCCTTTGCCTGCTGAGCCATCTCACACACCCCAAAAGAGTTTTTCATGATTACGTTACGTAGTCTCTTTACACACAGTGCTTTTCTACTTGCTCATGAACAAAGGAATCCAAAACACCTCTCCTGAGTGTTACAAAGAGCTGTCAAATTATTTTGTTCATTGATATGATCAAATGCCAATGATAAGCAACTTAAGAGAGGAGTGGCTTGTTTTTGCCCATGTTTGAACACATAACCCATGATGATGCACACAGCATCAATAGCAGTGAAAGCAGCTCTTGCTCTTGTCTCAGACAGCAAGGAATTCAGGCTACTTGTTCATAAGTTGTGTATCAAGAAATGGGCATAGGACAGAAGAGAAGGCCAGGCTACAGACCTAGTCTTACTCCCAGTGATTCATTTCCTCTAGTGAGGCTCCACCTCTCAAAAGTTCTGTAAGCTTTCAAAACAGTGCCACAATTTGGGATCAAGTACTGGAAACACCTGAGTATGTGAGAGCATCTCACATTCAAATTACAACAGGCTTAAGCTGATGTTATCATCTGAAGGTGAGGCTCACTTATTGCTTTAGTTTTTATTTTATTAGCATGAGGCCAAAGGTAGAACATGTTGGGTGAGAAGAACCCAGGGACAAAATCAGCTATCCATGATAGGCAAGAATGATCGAAAGTAGAAGTGCTCTTGTCTCTTGTCTGTGAGCAGGTTCATTTATGAAAGAGGTTATGTTATAAACAGGCCATGTGTAATGTAGAAATATAAGATCCATATTATGGGCATGCTATTGACCATTTTCAAAGTGATTGTCATGTTTCTGTTGAATATTAAAGCTTACTACAGAAGTTAGAATGTATTTTTAAAACAAAACTCTACCCAAATCACTTATTGCATCTCATAAACTAATCATAGTCAAGAACAAAGTCTGAAAATGAAATATAACTGTAGGAAAAAAAGATGACATAGTAGTCTCAGTTAATATAGAAAACTAAGATATTATACATTTATTACTGGTGAGACCAAACTTTTGAATCTTATTTGCTAGTTTTCAGTTTGAAGAATAAAATCTGATTGGTTGTATACATCAGAGAACATTTGTAGTAAAGTAACCCACTTCATCCTAAGAACTTCAGGTTACTGACTCAGTGTTGGGAATTGCTGTCTTCACCTAAGCATTTTCTCTTTGCAATGTAATGAACAGCATCCTCAACTCTTGCTCTATAATATCACAGTGAGGTGTCTCATAGGACTTTTAATTTCCAGCCTTCTTTAATGTAGGTCACACAAAATGCAACTATTGTGTGCCAAGTGCACTTCAATGGAACTGACTATACTAAAGGGAAAACCCATTATGTAAATGGTATTGAATAGAGCCCCATGTCTTCCTTTGTAACACAGAGATAGGTATTGCAGGATTTAGAACAATGATTTCCATGCATTTTTAAGTAGTATAACCTTGATATAGGTAACATTTTCAAATAATATACTCAAGATTGGTTAGAAAGAAATGGAGTCTTTAATATCCCAGAATATATTAATTCTATGGCCTCTCACGTTCTATTTCCCAAATTATCAATACAGACTTTACCACTCACAAAAAACTATTGGTCTGTACCTAGAACATAGCACTTGATGATCAAGTCATCTTACTGAAACATTGTTTATTATATGAAAGATGAAGAAAGCTAGCTTTCAGTTCAGAAGTAGTAGGAAGAGTAAATTTTATATGCAATTATTAACTATATGTTTACATGTAATATATGGGTGACATATATCCCTCTATCTACCATTTGTAAGATGTTTATAATATCATATGTTTAGCATCATATACATATATGTTTATAATATGTCACCTATGAAGTATTCACTGAAATACATGCATTTGGAAATAACATTATTTGGTGATTCAAGATCTATATGTACTACATCTACTACACTTACCATTGCCACAGATATACTTTTCATTACATTCATAATAGCTTTGAGATATTATGTTTTAGGAATTAAAAGGCTTCAACTAAGGGATATAAAGTGATTTGTCTAAGGCTGTGTGATGCTTCAGTCACAATCTTGGATGTGTTTGAAGAATGAGTGACTTCAAACTCACACTCAAACAACTGGGGATATTGAATTACATGACAAGTAAATTAAGGCAAAAAGTGAACAGAGGATAGGAAGAAATTTGAATGATCTTCAAGGCTAAATGTCAGCATCCTAAGATCATAAGCACCACCTCATGCTTTGTTTTCTAATATGTCTGCAGTTTTTTCACTCTTTACTCTTGAAATTGTCATGGAAGATAAATGGCAGAGTTCAACGATGGTAATTAGACACTTCAAACAAAAAAGTTCAAAACATCTTAAGTGAGACCTTTTGTTGCCTATTTTCCCTCCCAAATGCCACCATTAATTCAGTACGTGCTGGATGCTAGTCTCTAGTATGTGTCTACATAAAATTGCCGTTTCTGCTTTTAGAAATCTTTGTAGACTCACAAAAGAAATAGCAGAGCTTGCTTAATTAAAACTATGAACTGTTAATAGTTGTCCTTTGTGAATGAGTGTCTTCCGTCCTTGTCATCCCTTTTGCACAGACACCAATTATTTAAATGCTGGGTCATTGCTGGGCATATGTTCCATCTGTCAGATGACATACCAAAAAAAACAAAAAAAAAAAAAAACCAAAAAAAAAAAAAATAAGCAAATAAACAAAACCACTAAGGACATAAAAGCATAGTCCTACCACCCAATGTTTTTCATCTGTTCAGTAAATTCAAGACTTGGCTCTTTCAAAGAAAAGGTCCACAAGGACACAGATCAGGATGTCAATTTGGAAGATGCTACAAAGACAGTAAACAGAACTCTGTACAAATAAACCAGAAAACTTGGAGAAGGATGAGAGGCATTGGGCATTAATGGACTGCTTTAAGTTACAGTTAGGCTCATCTATTCTTCTAAATGGTGTGCCATGTACCTGATCAAACATAGGGTCAATCTTCAATCAATGTTCATTGTGTTTCCTTCTCCTCGTATGCAAAGCATAGATTTATTCCTCTTGTTTCTGCCTACACCTGCCAAGTGAGGTTACAGGTGTGTGCAACCACTTCTGACATTTTTTTAATGCATGTACTAAGGATTTGAACTCAGACACTGATGCTTCTGCAAAAAGTGCTTCTGCCCACTAAGCCGTCCACCCAGCCTCAAACTTTTCCACTCCCTGCCCCATCTCTCTCTGTCTCTCTGTGGGCAAGTGTGTGTGGGTACATGTACATGTATGTGTGTGTTTGTGGAAGTCTGAAGTGGATGTTAAGAATTGTTTTTGGTTCATTTTACTTATTTATGGAGGATCTCCCAGTCAAACCCATAGCTGTCTAATACGGCTAATATTGCTAGCCAGGCTATTCTGGGATCATCTTCCACATCAGAATTACAGGCAGCCCTCACACCCACCCAGCACTGTGTGGGTCCTGTGGATCTAAACTCTGTGTCCTCATGATTGCTTGTGCGGGAAGTGTTTATCAATGATCTCCCCATTCGCCCTTCCCACTCTAAGGTAAATGTACACCTGTATACATCCACACCTCTATCTACACACCATGCAGATCTCAGGACCAAAGCCCCACGGCTGTGTTGCTTCTTACATGAAAGCTCTATCAAATAAAGCAAATTGTGCAATGACTCTGTGTCTCATGTTTCTCTTGTACAACATAAAAATAATAAAATTTTGTGGTGTTATTGCAACAATGAATTAAAGCATATCAATTTATTTGTTCATGCCTAGTACATCATAGATACTTAAAATGCTTCTGCAGCTTTCTTTCTTCTTTGTATTTGTATTTTTCTGATTTTTTTTTATTCTAGTACCTTCTGACTAGATCATGGAAAGAGAAATCTTTGATAGAATGCTAGAGGATCCATGGTGCTGTATTTTTATAATCAACTAATGAGCAGTCAAATAATTTATGGGGCAAATGGCTATTTACTATCATTCTTTTTACTTTCTTTAAATTTTAAAATAAAATGTAATTACATCATTTCACCATTCCTTGTATTCCCTCCAAAATCTCCTCTAATTCCTCCTAAGTCTCTCCCCTACTCCCTCTCTTACTCATGACCTCTTTTTCTTTGATTATTAGTGTTAGATACATTTCATAAGTATATAAATACAGCCTACTGGGTCCATTTAGAATTGCCTGCATGTCTGTAAATTTAAGGATGACTATCTGGCATTGAATAACCAATTAGGGCATCCATTCCTTGGAACGATGAGTACTTCATCTCTCTGCATTCATTAGTTCCCTTTAGTTCCTTGTCTTGGGGTGGGACCCCGTGATTTTCCCCCTTTCCAAATAAGGGTTTCAGCTGATACTGTCATTGTTCAGGTCTCATTTAGGCAGTCATACTGTTAAGGTGTCATAGGTGTAGTTTCCTGTCATTTCTAGGAGACATAATCCCACAGCAAACTTTTTGGTCCTTTGCCTCCTGGCATTTCATGGCCTACACTTCCTAAAAGAAGCAATATTTTTCTGCTTAAGCAAAAGAGAAACCCTAGTTTAATTTCTAAATTCTTGATTTCATGATTGTTTGAAATATGTGTAGTTGATCTCACTTATTTTCTAATGCATTCAAATGGAGAAAAATAAAAAAAAATAAAAGTAGTACAATATACACTATAGTTTCTATGGATAACATCTTCAAAAGAGCATTTCTAACAAATAAGTGAATACTCTTCTCCTAATGGTAACTGTTTTGGTATAATGCAAGCTTTGTGGTTTTGAGCTACTCACTATTTTCCATACTGATGTATTGCTCCATCAAGATTGATCTGAGACTTGGGGTAAGCAGAGCCACTGTGCACCCTGATTTCCATTAGCTTCTCAGCTCTCTGTTAAAGTAACCACAACAAGAACAAGGAAAACCTCTTTGTTCTTTTATTGCATTTAGCCTTTAAATTGATCAGCCTGGCCATGTCTGATAGGCAGTTGGCACTGTTACCACTCCTCGGTCTCACCTGCTTTAATTGGACAATGGCAGTTTCCAATTAGCTGCAATCCCTGCTCCTCGGATTGCCTCTGCAATTTCTCTCACACATATACTGTAATTAGTGTGTACCTCAATGTGCGAGACTGTAAACATATGCTATATATTTGAATAAGAGTGCTGTCAACACTTTATTTTAGAAGTGTATTAATTATGACTGAATAATATTGTGAATGCTAATGCAGAGCAATACCCTCTCCCTGGCTAATATTTACATTACTCTTTTTGCTTCATTCCCAGAAAAACAAATTTTAAAGTAAGGAACAATTAACAACTTTATAGAAATTCTATATTGAGAGTGTCTTACAAATTCTCCTCTTTGGGATGACTAACAGGTCTTTATTTAAATTGTTCTTTTGCCAAAACAAGCAGAGATGTTAAATATGGAGTTGACGTTGTAGCAACTAACAAGGACGACATGTCTGGTTAGGAAGCTTTTTAGTTTAAGTGTTTTAGTCTAATTTTTTTTTCGGGAAACAAATATTCGTTTACCCAGATTACATTGCTCCATCAGTTTCCAAGATCCTGCATATACGTACCTGTGTGTATATGTGCAGGTGTGTGTTTGTGTGTGTGTGTGTGTGTGTGTGTGTGTGTGTGATATTTGAATATATCACTCTAATTTTCACAAACCCTGCTGCTACCTGTCTGGGAAGTCTACTGTGTTCAGTAACATTCAGTAGTGAATAAAGAAGTCAGCAACAGAGAAGGGGCTGTGTTTTTTCAATACTCCAGATCCCTATGGAACTGGACATGTAAATTCATAGGTTACTTTGATGTATCACTTAACCATGAGGCTGTGAATCTGTTATAACCTGTAATAAGGTAATGAAATATTAACCTTTATGTTAGTCCCAATAGCAGCAGTTTTTTTAAGTGAATGCTGGCTGAGAAACTATATCTTCTATCACTAAATATCTTAGCACTTAGGACATGAATGTTTGAATATCACTAAAATAATGTTTAGAACCTAAAATTGATTATTGCCCACCAGAAATATTTTGAATAATTTAATAAAAATAGAATTTCCCTGACCAATTAAATTAAAACAAACCCATTTAGAATATTTGAAAATTTTAAAAAGCAAAACAAGAAAGAAATTACATTGCACTTGTAAGACACTTATCTTAAAAATAATTAGTTCTTAGATCAACAATATTAATGTATCCTGGGAAGTCCCAAGGAATGGTTTTGGCCTTATATCCAAATTCAAGAGGAGGTCACAATAATCTGCCTTTAAAGGTGATTCCATTGCTCACTGATGATCATTCCATTTGGATACATATGCAAAAAAAAGTTTATATGTATTTCTTCTCACCATTCAGATTCCCAGCATGGTATAATTCCCTGGGCTGTGCTTTGCCTATGACTTAGGTGAGTTAAGCAGCATCTCATAAGAATTCTTAGATATGCAAATTGTTGTTAACTTTGCCCCAAAGGAAAGTGCTTAGGGGAAGGAAAGGTGAATAGACCTATTCTCTGCTATATATTATACATGTTTTGTTTTACTTAATACAAAAGTTCAGAGAAGGATCAGTTCATTTATGGAACTTAAATGACTGACCTGTGCCTGTGCATTGAAATTCTGAATTCAAATACTGTGAATCCAGCAGTTTCATTTTCATCCAAACCTTATTCAGTAACTTGTGTTGGTTACTATTGGTAAAAATGATAATCAGTGACTCGGATGCCTAAGCTTTGAATGAGGACATGCATTGTCAGCTAATTTTAATTCTGAAGTGCTCTTTATATAACAAGTATTTCTGGAATGTTCTAACATTGGTAGAAAGAAAAAGCTGAGTTTGAAATGGAAAGTCCAGAGCACACATTTTAAGACTCTTTCTAGACAGCTATGAATGAGTGCTTACACACAGACCAACATCAGAGTGCTAATAAACGATCATGTGAAACAACATATAAGGCATTTTTTAAATATTAAAATCATACACCCCCCCACCCCCCCAGCCCACACCGTGGGGCTGGAGCCTGCAGAATTCAAAGGAGCACAGCGCAGGGCTTTCTAGCCCATGCTGGTGAGAGGTCTCCAGCAAAACCTCTGCACCCAAAGGTAACCCACCCAGCGCCAGAGGCTGGGCAGTTAGTTAGGCACTATTATTATCTCTTCACGATAAGAAAACATGGTCCTGCCCAGGGCCATGACACTCTACGCCGAACAAAGAGACCCACACACGGGCCTGGGGTAGTCTGTCCCAGGCTCCAAGAAGAAAACACAGGCCCACCAGGCACTTTTTGGGGCCAGACAGACACTACTGTGGTAAGTAAATGTATGGAGTGATATGGGAGAGGGAGAGCGAGAAAATGGTCTATGTCCTGTGAACAGAAGCATATCTAAAGAGGCAAAAGAGATGAGGAGCGAGCTGAGTTGGGTGGCTTCATTGCCACCCAGGGTCATTGTGATGTCTCGGCCTGGACTTCTGTGGGGCCCATGTTTGGGTTCATGGCTCTGATACAGCCACGGTCTCTGTTGACATCTGCGGCTTTTGATACTCAAAGGCCAAGTGGATAGGGCTGTATAGAGTTGGCCCCGCCCCTCTCTGGCTGCAACACTGGGAGAACTGGTCCTGCTACTCACTGTTTCACTGGCTGAAATACTCAGGAGAGAGGACCCTACACCTCTCCTGGGCTGCACAGTAGAGCTGACCCTGTTGGCTGACCCTGTTGGCGTTGGCGAAGGTGTAGGTGAGCCAGCCCCGAAGTTGTGAGCATGAGAGCTGTCCGCATTACTCACCTCCACCTGGTCCGGGGAGAGTTGCCCCCCACACCTCCAATGCCTGAGGCATGTGGGAGAGCTATGCATGCCCCTATTAACTAAGCCCCTATTAACTACAGCTCTAGGGAGAGTGGCCCCTACACCACTCCTGGGCAATGCATTAGAGCTGGCCCTGAAAGTGTAGTTGTGGGAGAAACAACTCTGAGAATCTGAACTGGCCTCACCCCTTGTTTATCTCTGCAATGGGTGAACTAACCAGGGCAATGCTGGAGAGCCTACCCTCTGGGCAAAGATAGGGGAGAGCTGGCGGGCAGACCAACCCTGCAAATATCCAGGCCCCAAACCAGGGTTATGTGTTGGCCCACCCCAAGATCCACCCCATTTGTGACCTGGTGGAGCACATGGATAGGGGGTGTGTCAGTCCAGTGAATCCAGGGCTGCAGGATCTCCATGACACAGGGCAGCAACAGGATGTACAGGAAGAGTCCCAGTGAGGGCCCAGCATTGATGGTGTAGTAGAGATCATGGGCCTGAACCAGACCAGTGATTCTTTTCAATAAATGCCTGCATGTGAAAATCTATGGAAGAAGGGGTCTACTGCGTGACTCACTTGTTTCACACTGCAGCTTCCACGATGAGATTTCACCCTTCTTCCATTTTTCTTTTCTTTTTTTCCCCTCTTTTTCTGCTTAAATTTTAATTTGTTTTATTTTGGGGTGGGGAGGGAGGTAGAAGGGATCAGGAGGAATGATGTGAAAGACACAAAGAATATATAATACATAAATAATAAATTAAGGTAAATGTTAAATAAAATATCAAATCTATTCTTAAAAAAATAAAAGTCATATATGAATGAGATTACTGCAGAATCATGACACCTTTAACATTCCCTTCATTATCAACAGGCATTGTTACTCCTTCCAAATGAATGATTGGAACATGAGAAAATGTTTTTCCAAATTATGTTAATTTATACGTGATTTGTAAATCACGAAGTTAAAAAAGACGTTTAGAACATGGACTGTAATTGGTATTATTTTTCCTTCTGAATGGAAATGTGCTTTCATGCATCTAGATCAAAAAGCTTGGTTACAGACAGCACTCATCAGAACACTCGGAAATGCAGGCTTTCTCATCACAAAAAAGGAGTGGAAAAAGTTCATGGCAGCTCCCATCCATTTCATCAATACAGCAGTAAAATTATACAAACTATCCCTAGTGTTAACATTGTTCATACAAACACTATAGATAAAAATTGAGGATGCTGTTGTTTAAGAACAATAAAATGAGAAAAACAGGGAGTAAATTTGTATATAAAATACCATTTCGATGGTAGTATAGTTATTTTTATAACATTTTTATACATATAATTAACATTTTTTCACCTGAGTGTGATGTTTTATTTTCCTATAAATACTTGTCTTCTTACCATAATTTTCTATATCCAAAATTAATTTGTTTTATAACAATGAAGTACCACTAAAGGCAATTATTGTATACCACATTTGCATAGAACATTTCCTAGGGATGGCACTCCATATGTCCCTAGAGCACCTCACAGAGTTGACTTGAAGAAAGCTGTATTTATTTATTAAGACTCTTCCTCTGAACATAAATCCTTATCCTCTGTTATTTAGATGTGTGGCCCAAGAGAGGTGGAATTCGAGGCCTAGGGCTCTGGCTCAGTGAGTAAAGAGGTTGCTGTGCAAGTTTGAGGACCAGAGTTTGGATCTACAAAGAAAGCAGGACACAGAACACCCACTGGCAACACCAGTGCTGTCAGGAGGATATAGGTGGATCCCAGGAACTTGCTGGCCAGTCAGCCTGGCCAGTTCATAAGCTTCAGATTCAGTGAGCAATCCTGTAGCAAAAAATAAGTTGGAGAAAGACAGAAAAAAAAAAAAAAAAAAAAAAAAAAAACAAACCCAAAACCAACCAACCAAACAAACAAAAAAACCACCTGGCTTTGTAGACCACTGTAGCACAGTGGATAGAATGCTTGATTAGCTTGCAGGCCCATAACCCTATCACTAAGAAGGTGGAGGCAGAAAGAGCAGGAATTCAAAGTCACTCTTGGCTACATAGGGAGTTTGAGTCCAGTTTGGGCTGCATGCTCTGTTCCAAAAGAAGGTATAATAAAAACAAAAAATATTATAAACTTATATTACATAAATGATATATTTTAATAAAAATAGCTAATTATATTTAATGCCAAAACTAGTGAGAACAGTGACTGTTTTACAGCACCAAAGATCTCCTTAGATTCTGCCTTAAGATTACACGTCTAGCCAGCTATGAGTTCAAACCTCTGCAATTTTAGCACCCGAGAGATTCAGTCAGAAAGAAAATTAAGAGTTCAGGAAAAGCAAGGGCTACATAGTGAGTTATAGACTGACATAAGGTCCAGAGGAAGCATTGCTTAGAAAAACAATATTCAAAAACCAAAACATAAAATGAGGCTAGATTTCTCATATCTATTCAGCACCTTGTCTCTTACAATATGCTGTTTTCATCACATTGTATGAAGAAAATCCATTCACTCACAGATATGTAGATAGAAAATGTATGAGATTTTAATAACCATTTCAGATAATTGAGGGTATTTTCCTTTGATACCACACTGAAGCCTGCAAGAGGTAATATCTTAGAAGTTAGACGCAATGTGGACTCTCAAAGTATATCAATAAAATTTTGCATTCTGATACATCAACTCCTTTGGTCTCTCTTGCACTTTAAAAGGAACTTTTGCCAATTTGTAATTTTCTAATATTGTGCATTTAGAAAATATTGAATTTTTAAGTTAAATAGCTTTGAATTTCAATATATGATACTGAAAAATTATCATCAGTGATATTAGAAAGCTCACAGAAATACTTCTGAATGTCTAGCTATTCCAGCCTCACAGAAGCAGAGGTATATTTCCTAACCTTTTAATCTTTCATAGAATACTCAAATTTTGATATGAGCAACTAATACTAATGCTTATCTTTGAAGTGATAACCTAGTTTTTTTTGGTCAAATACATACTTTATATAAAAGTCAGAATGATTGCAGTTTATCTGTTCTCAGCTTATAACAGTAACAATCAGTATATTCCAAATTTTGAACATGTTTCTGCTTCAATGTTTGGCAAAAGTTCTGTGTTAACATCCGATTTCATTACACAAAACATTCAAAAATAGGTATATCTGGTTGAGATTCCCTAAAGTCATTTACAATGTCACATTGAATACATTTTCATGTGATTTTTTTCCCCACACTTGGGAGTGAGTGAAAATGGGCTTGCCACCATTATATTCAAAGGTAATAATCTGGCATCATATATGTACCTTCCCAAAACATCCGAGTACAATGACAAGCATAACTAACACTGATCTTCTAGAAGCTCTGAGCAGGTTCTAGAGACACCCAGAGTCTAGTGGACCACTCTCATAACTGCTGCTCTGTACCTTCTTGTTTCAGGTATGAAGTCCACATACAGGGGATTCCCATGGTGGTTTGCAGACTTCCTTACTAATCTGACTGCTTTGTTCCTTGCCAGAACTCTAGAGTGCCCTTGCAAAGCAGTATCATTGTGCACTGCTGCAGTTTCAGTTCACTGGATTATAGGTGTTTTTTTTTTTTTTTTTTTTTTTGTTTGTTTTTTTTACTACTTGCCTGAATCTAGTGACTCATAACCCTTACACACACAATACATTACTTGAATAAGTTTTATTATGTGTAGGTAGATAGCACAAGTCAAATGGAGTCTGAAATCTTGAAGAGCCAAGTCCCTCAGGCCTTAGGAAAGTTGTTCAGGTGGATAGAGGCTTATCTGCGCACTCTCCACTTGAACAATTCTGAAGGACTCTAGAAAGTAGCCCAGTCAAGTATTTAACATTTTAGGAAATGGTGTTAAAATCCTGAAGGATAACGTTCTTCTATGGGCCAACGAGGTTGTGCCAGGTGAATCTGGCAGATGTTTCAGGATGCTGCATTTTCAGCCTATCTTAGTGCTTTAGAACTGAAAGTCAGAAGGGCCGGGACTTCAGTGGAATATGGCCACTTGATGAGCTGCTTTACACCTTAACAACTGAGAGCAGGCATTCCAAAATTTAGCTGCAGGTGAATAAATCCAGTGCCTTGGATCACAACAGTATTCCATTCTTTCATCCTCTTGTTTCTTTCCTTAAAAAAAAAAAAAAAAAAAAAAAAAAAAAAAAAAAAAAAAAACTAATTTGCAAGACCCCAGTACACACAAATTTACTCAATACTGAACTTCACTGTCTTAGTCTAGGCACATGAGTACTTTGGAAAACAAAACAAAACAAAATTCCTCAACAGTCTGATACGTCAAACAGTTGAATAATAACTTAAGTTTCATTGTTACCTCTCTGCAATATGCTAATGAAGTCAATGTTTTACTTTAATGTGTTAGAAATTCTATCCCTTTTCCATGCGTGACAATTTTTCACATTAGCAATGAGTATCCACAGTTTTTCTTCCCAAGCACACAAAACTAATAGCAAATTAATTATATGCAAAAATCCATGGACTGTTTCCGTATTCTTGTCAATGTGATCCCCTATCCTGTCCTGACATGATATCTTTTGCTTTTGCGGTACAATTCTAAAGTTTTCTGTCAGATAAAACCAGGATATCTGAAAAAAAAAAAGAGGTATTTAGAAGAATCATCAGACAAAATATAATATTACTTTCTTATAGTCAGAATGAATGGAAGAATTCTAAAAATACATGAGCTTATAGTTCTTTATCTTGAACATATAGACCTAGTAAGAAGACAAAGTATGGTAGAGTTTTTTTCATTCAAAATTTGATATGATGCATCCAGTATGTTCCTTAACCATGTTGTTCCTATATTTCTGTGAAAAAACAAATAGCCAAGTTGATAATTTAAAAATCAGAAAAGCTTGTGTTCACTCATGGTTTCCGAGGTTTCAGTTTACAGGTTATCGGCCAGGTAGCTTTTTCCTGTGGGGTTGCAGTGCTTCATAGTGGAGGAGGCTATTCTTAGGGGAGCTAGAAAAAGAGAAAGAGGAAACACAATGGATTGCAGTATGGCTTTAGATATGAAGTGCATCTCTTGAATGATCATGTTCTAAATGCTTGGTCCTCAATGGAAGCAATGTTTCTAGGTGCTGCTGTCAGACAGTGAATGAATTGTAAGAGCTCGGCCATCATGAGTCACCAGTAAGATAATCTAATCATGGACTTAAAATACAAGTTGACTATTGGGAACTGTAGAAAGTGTAACTTAGAGGAAGTATACTATATGGCTGTGCATTAAAGGATGTATTTTTATCCTGGCTACTTCTTTTTTACTGCTTTCTTACATCTTTGGTGTGAGCAACTCCGCTACTCAGTGCCCTCTCTACTAGATGTTCTTCCCCAACACAGAGCCATATTGATGAGGCCAAATACCAAATACCTATGGAATGAAATCTCTGAAGCTACTAGCCAGAATAAATCCCTACTTTATTTCTTTACTTCTTTCTTTCTTTCTTTCTTTCTTTCTTTCTTTCTTTCTTTCTTTCTTTCTTTCTTTCTTTCTTTCTTTCTTTCTGTCTCTCTCTGTCTCTGTCTCTGTCTCTCTCTCTCTCTCTCTCTCTCTCTCTCCCTCCCTCCCTCCCTCCCTGCCTCCCTCCCTCTCTCTCTTTCCTTTTTTTAGTTACTTCAACACAACAACGAAAGTCTAAATAACACAGATCCTAATATCCCTTTATAAGGCATATTTCTACTCACCCATCAGTGATTCCTCTCAGAGCTAGAAACAATCTTTAACAAGGGGGCCTTTGTAGAACAGCTTCAAGTTATAGCAATTATTTTAGGCAATTGCATACTGTACAAAGAAAAGTTGTATTGAGTTTTTTAAAAGGTATTTATATATGGGTATTTGAGTAGATTATTTGCTGAGTTAGAGTCTGGTTTGCAAAATATATTTAAGAGTTGTCCATTTTGTCAGTTTTCTGTAAACTTTCTGTCATGCCTCTTGAACTCTATCCCTTAGCCTTTCTAGATTTTCCCGAAGCTTCTCTCTTGGCAGTGGACACTTTCCTCTACCCCATTCTCTTATTGTAGCCCCTGGCCTTGGAAAGTTTCTACCATTAGTCTACTTTTCTCAGGAGAGTTGAAGTTCCTGAACTCTGATATGTTAACCAAGTATTACAGGTTTCTAGGGATCATGATATCTAAGACTCTGTTTTTTTATGCCATGCCACTGAGTTAATGATACTTGCCTTCAAGTAATTCCCACAAGAGCCCAATTTTCAAACAAGTAATATGTGAAATATATGTTAAAAAAAATAAACACTGGGAGGTGGGGGCGCAAGCCTTTTATCAAAGCTACACAGAGAAACCCTGTTTTGAAAAACCAAAGGAAAAAAGAAAAGAAAAAGAAAATACCTACTGATTAATTTTTGATTTTGTGAGCAGTGATTACATCGGTGTTAGAAACTTTTTTTTTTGGCCTGTGTTTGGTTTTAGCACAATAGATTAAAATTATAAAATAAATAAGAGCTTGTTTAGCAGATAGACTTTGGTTTGAATCATTTTTACCATGGATTGCATGTATGAGATATTGAGCAACTGTTTAGATTCCAAACCACAGTTTTTGAACTATGAAAATCAAAGAACAGGGCCTTTTGTGAAAATTAGATGAGATAAAAGAGAAAAGAATTTAGACTATTTGATGCAGGGCACTTTCAATTAATATCCTTGAGGAAATTGTTATGTAATAAAATGAATAGGTTACTCCTTTGACTGGTAACTTGGCTGTGTATATTTTCTAAGGAGTCTCCATGGAAGTATATTGAAAATGTCAAATAGCTGTGCAAACAGGGAGGATGCATCTCAATATTCAGAGGCTATTTGTACTAGCAAACTTCCCAAAGGCAATCCAGTATCCTTTCTCTTACATTACCAAACAGAAAAGTGTATAGGGTACATTCAACATTCTTAGCCACTTGAAATGAAAACACTTTCCTTGATTCCATCACAGTATTGATAGCAAATCATTCATTTATTCTCTGTTTTGGGGAAAAGTTTTCACAAATTCAGTGACTTAAATTTATTATCTTACATTTTCTCAATCCAGTTCTCATTGGGACATGATAAAGATGCTTGACTAGGCTCTGTTGTTTTCTGTAATCTCTAGAGGGAGTTGTTTCTCTTGCACTTGGCTAGTGGACCTACCTCTACATCTTTAGTTTGCAAGGTTGCCTTAATGTGACCACTCTTCCACAGGCCAGTGACCAAAGAGAAGAGTCACACTTTTCTCTTAGGGATCTGTGTGATAACTTAACTCAGAATAATCTCCCCATCTGAGCACCTCAATTAGTTATATCATCAAAGATTAGGTCATAGGAAAAATGATTTATTTACCGATTCTTGAATGTTAGTTCTCAGGCATTCTTTAAGAAGGATATTCCTTCTCAAAAAACCATGACTTCTGTCTCTGAAAAATGTACCTGAAAGTTTTTGCTGCCATTTTATATCAGTAAGATACTGATTGGTATATGGCTAGTATGCTTTAGAGGCCTTTATTATTTTGGTAAAACAGACATGACAAACTTTCTCAGGGAAGAAGGCTAATGAAAGACAAATTTATTGTCCTGTAATTATGGATACTAGAAAGTCCATACCCAAGCTGCCAACAAGTTTGCTTTCCTATGAGGCATTACTCATGACTTTCATGTGATCACTTTCTCATGTTATCTTTGTCCTATCTGGAAGTGTGCCTATCTTATCCTGGTGTCTCCCTACATGTCTAGATTTCATCTGATGAGGATACCAGTCATATGGGGTCAGAGTCAATTTAATGGTCATATTTCAATTTAATAACTTTTGCAAAGCTCCTATCTTCACATGATCCTCTTCTGATAAAGCAAGTTGAAGGTTTCATACAAGTATTTTGAAGGAAAAGATTCCTATAATGGTGGAATAAAATTATCATTTTATTTCAGATTAGTAATAAAAAATACCATAATTTCAAACAATATTGAAATCATATTCAATAATGGCACATATATATTTCTAGCAATGTTTTGTAGTTTAAGACAATATGAGCATTTTCTCTTTGAATTGTTATC
Organism: Peromyscus leucopus; assembly: GCF_004664715.2. Taxonomy (NCBI): domain Eukaryota; kingdom Metazoa; phylum Chordata; class Mammalia; order Rodentia; family Cricetidae; genus Peromyscus; species Peromyscus leucopus. The sequence goes on along the minus strand of NC_051067.1, from coordinate 100,852,218 downwards.
TTTCTTTCTTTTTTTTCCATATTGAATTGTGATCTTTCATTTGGTTGGTTGTTCTGTTTTGTCATCTTCTCTTCTCTTCTCTCCTCTCCTCTCCTCTCCTCTCCTCTCCTCTCCTCTCTCCTCTCCTCTCCCCTCCCCCCCCCCTCCCTCCCCCTCCCCTCCCCCCCCCCCTCCCCCCCTCCCCTCCCCCTCCCCTCCCCTCCCTCCCCTCCCCTCCCCCCCTCCCCCCCCCCTCCTCCCCTCCCCTCCCTCCCCTCCCCTCCCCTCCCCCCCTCCCCTCCCCTCCCCTCCCCTCCCCTCCCCTCCTCTCCTCTCCTCTTCCCTTTTCTTCTCTTCTCCCTTTTCTTTTTGTTTCTTCTTCCATCTAGAGCCTAGCAATTATTGGCTGAGTTATTGGTTTAGAAAGAGGTACAAAATATACATGTTCACGGATGTGTGTCTCTTATGCACAAATCTAAACAAGCATACATGGAACCTGTAGCTACCACCTAAGTCTGATAATTTGATGATATTTTTATGATTTATTTTCCATTCTGTACTGTAATCATAATGATACTTAATAATGTTAATAAACAAAACAAATATTGACAACAAAACTTTCATTTACTTGTTATATTTATAACAATTTGAGCCTTTTGATGATAGTGTTAGTGGCCTTGTTAGTAGCTTTTTAACAAGAAGAACTGACAAGAGCAAAAAGAAATACTCATTCAAGTTCATGTCTGGTAGTTGTGATTCTATCCAGGTCCTTCATTCTTCTTTTATATGAAAGTAATGATATTTATCTCAAGCTAGTTACCCCTTCATTTGATTTTTATTCATCTTAGCTTTTGCTAAGAAAGCTATCTCAGCTGAGTTTGGTGGCATGATGTAACTGTGGAACTACAGAGGGTGAGAAAGGAGAACTACAAGTTTGGAATGAGCCCAAGTACATAGCAAGACATTGTACCAAATTTAAATTAAACTACTCACTTTATCTACACTCTTCTCACTCACTGTGGTTCTGTTCACTATGTATAAACCCATTTATCCTCCTGTTGAGAAGCTGTGACAGAAACTCAAAAGTGTTACTATTTTGTTTAAAGTTGAATTTTTGTCCAACAGGATATGTTCCTCAAACTATGGGAGAGTAGAAATAGGGAACTCATTATCAGGTTTTAAGATATCATAAAAAAGTGATTTTCTAAGGTTGCACCTTTGTAGATGTAACCAATCGTCTTATTAAAATAAGAAACACAGAGCCAATGTAAAAGAGAAAGCCGAGAGGTCAGAGCTCAGAGATAAAATCTTACCTCCTGCAGTGCTCCTAACTTCCCCGGGAGAGAGCTATTTCCTGTTTGTCTGTGTTTAAATAGTCTTTCTGTTCTGCCTTCTCATTGGTTCTAAACCCAACCACATGACTGCCTCATCACTGCCTGTAAGTACCGCCCTCCAGGTCTTAAAGGCATATGTCTCCAATACTGGCTGTATCCCTGAACACACAGAAATCTACCTAGCTCTTCTAACCATCACGCTCTTGCTATGGCTCTAATAGTTCTGACCCCATGGCAACTTTATTTATTAACATAAAATTAAAATCACATTTCAGTACAAATAAAATATCACCATACACCTTTCTTCTGTGACTAAAAGGAAACTTTAGTTTTATGTATCTCCTTTTATATAACTTCACTTGTGGGTTCTTCCCAGGTCACAGCACTGTTGTAACCACAGGTTCCTTGAATTCTCTAGAAGTTAAGAACAAGGCATTACTTGTACCCTCCTACCCTGCCCTTATCACTTATTTGCATAACAAGGAGAAGCTATTTAGACAGCAATTGTGACTTCTATGTTATAAATCTATGTCGGGATTTCAAACTCCTGTTACTAACTGTCTGGTTACACAAGTTCTTTGAGTCATAAAGACCTTTGAGATTCTCTTCCTAGGTGCTTTCATCTTATCTCATCATTATTTTATATTGTAGATTAATATATTGAATTTAGTTTTTTGTAATTGTTTGAGGAGATAAATGGACATTTTTAATTCTATCTTAATTGTTTCTATTTCTATCTCTCTTTACACTTGTCTATCTTTCTACATATTCACATGTTATATATCCATTTTCATATAAACACATACACATGAGATTTTCATGAAAAGAGACATTAGTTTGTTGAAAGCTAAATATTTATCAAAGATCTTTATGTAAGTATCACTTATAATTAACACTCAAATTTAAAATCAAAATAACTATTTACTTTTATATAATTTGAGAAATAGTGGTAGTTTTTTGTTTGTTTGTTTTTGTTTTTCAAGACAGGGTTTCTCTGTGTAGCTTTGTGCCTTTCCTGGAACTAACTCTGTAACCCAGGCTGGCCTTGAACTCACAGAGATCCGCCTGCCTCTGCCTCCTGAGTGCTGGGATTAATGGCATGTGCCACCACCAACCCAGTGAGGAATAATGTTTTGAAACAGCATTAATCTTTTAGTGGAAAAAAATGTGGGGCCTTTACAACTTACTTGTTCATTATTTCTTTAATGTGTTCATTTACTTATAAATTCAAAATATTCAGGTTGAGTTAGAAAATAAATGTAAGTTGAGAGTAGTATTCTATTAGATATCCCTTTACCTATTTTTAATGTCTCCTATGGATTTATCAATTAAATCATTCATCTACCTACATTTTTCCTTTGAATAATGTTATCATACAGTTCATCTATTCATCTATCTAGCCCTCTATTAACTCATTCATGTTTTCATCCATTCATGTTAATGTGTTTTCAGTAATACTGGTGCTTTTACTATTTCTCTCTTATCCACTCAAGCAAGATGACCAATATGAGCTAGGGTTAAGCTGAGCTCAGTCAGCTCATGAATTTACATTCTTAGGCCAGTATGATTACTCAGAAGGTAAAATCACTTGCCACATAAACCTGAGTTTGATGCCCAGAACCCATGATGGAGAGGAAAGACTGACTCCTGAAAAATGGTTCCCTCAGTTCTACGTGTACATGTATGCTCCCTTCCATCTCTTACTCAAACTCACAAATAAGTTAATACAAGTTTCATAAGTTATGTTTTAAATTTTACTGTGATTAAGATTCTCTGTGTTGAATTTTCAGATTTAATGTTTTTCTAACTGTTTTTTTTTTGGGGGGGGGTTAATGTGCAGGTAATCAGAGAATATCTTTATGTTGCCTAAAGATACATTAGCTCTCTGTATTTTTATTTGAATTTCTTTGATCTTGGAAGATATTCTGGCTTTATTGCCTTATATACACTGTCCATTTAAATCATTCTAGAAACTTTAAAGGGTATTACTGTTAAATTTCCTTATTTTGAAAATAAGGAAACCAACTGTTGCAAAGGTTAAGCAAATTCCCCACTGTCTTATAGTTTGTTTCTACCTAGTTCTATTATTTATTATATGCTCATTCTAGAACACATACTCTGGACTGTCACTCCCAATATCTGGTTATGTTAGATAAAACTATTGGCTTTTAATTTTATAAGAACTGATTCTTGATCCAAGCTGTTATTAGCATGTAGGTAAAACCATGTATCAAAATATCCTCCACTAGCTCTGATCATAGTAGTACACAGCCTTGGCAACAAGACACTTGGATGCACCATAAAAATAGCTAAGTAGAGACTAGTTTAAAAAGGCACAAATAAAGAGTGATAATTTCCATTCCCATTTCTCTTAAGAGTTTCTGAAATGAAACATATTTTACATCCACAGATGGAACACAAGTTTAATTATGTTGTCAACATTTAGTAAAATAAATAACTGCTTAAAAATGACAAAAAAAATAGTTTCTGTTAGTTTACTTTTTATGATTTCCTGGTTAAATACTACAATTTGATAATCCATCTACTATCCAAAAGAAAAGAGAACCTAGATTTTGAGCATTCCTGGGGTAATTTTAAATGCACTTTTAATAAAATAAACAAGTTTAATTATTTACTATTACTACAGAATATATTATTCCACTTACCTTTCTCTGTATTCCATTAAAGTGAATACTTTTGCACCAACTTAGCTTGTCTATATGTCTTACTCTGCAAAACTTTTGGGTCACTGCACTAACTCAAATATTCTCTAGACTGTGTCAATATGTGTTTGTATCCATGCATTGCCATTTGGTCTATTTTTTCCAAAGGAAAATATTAAGTAAGAAATAAGGAAGAAGAAAGAAGGGAGAGAGGGAAGGACAGACAGAGGAAGGGGGAAGGAGGGAAGGAAGGAGATAAGTAAAAGGGAGGGAGGAAAGAAAGGAAGGAGAGAGACACACAAAGAGAAGCTTGTGAATCTTATTGGAGTTAAGCAAAAAGCAGTAGGTTTGCAATAGACATGGCACATGATGTTTGTAGATCTGAAGATCTGTGATCCAGAAGCGAAACGGGAGCAGATTTCCCTCATGAATGCCAGTTTTAGTAGGTTATCCTTGGCAGTACCACTCCTTTGTAATTACTAGCGTGGCACATTTCTTTTAGTTCTGTGCATTTTTCTTTTCACACTTTTACAGGATGATTAATCTGAAGATTGTGTTGTATATCTCTATCTATCTGTCGATCTGTTTGTCTATCTATCTATCTGTTTGTCTATTTCTAAACCATGGTGATCTCTCCATTGTTTACTTTTTTTAATTGTTGTTGTTTAAAATAATTTGGTATAGGTGTTCAAATCTGCCCCTTATGCATACAAGACACATGCACTTCCTATTGTACTTTACCTCCAGCACTTCCAGCACCACTGTCAAGTTCTCATTTATTTACTCCAGACTGACCAATTATGTTGTCCTGAAGTTATTTACAGAAGTTTCTAAAATATGTAGGATTTTAAATGGACTTCATTGGGTTTCGTCTGGTCTGTCATTTATTAATTGATTCAACTTAAGAAAAATCAATCTAGTAGTAACAAGTGAGCCTTCACATTTTATATTTATATCATTGAAATTATATATATATATTATATCATTGACAAGTTGTAGGAAATTATGATTTCCCCTATGCAGATAAATTATGTTGGTGCTCATCAGCTCTCAGTATGCACCAGATACAATGCATACTATTGGTTATAACGTGACTAATACATACAGATGACCTGTTTTTGTGAAACTTACTCTTTAAGAATAGCAAAAGCAATAACTTCCTTTTTCTGCTGCATTCTCAGCTGCACACAGTACAAAATATCACTTCACTTGGACTTACTTCTAATTTTCCAAATCTCTGGGCACCAGTCCCCATGGCTAGGTCAAACCTTATTCACATTGGAAGATGAAACAGAATATGAAGGGTATGTGCTTGAGTCGTCGGAGTGCTACACATTATCTAATGTAAATAACTGAGAAACCTGAGTGTGTTGCCTTGTTTTCCTGAAGCAAATATAATTTACACTTCAGTATAGATACAGTGCTTCATGTACTTGCTTGTTTTTTTTTTTTTCAAAGCAGTTTATCACAACAACGAAGGACACAGGATACATATCGTGGTCTTTTTCATTGAGTTATGAGACATTTCTTCTTTATCCTTTCAATTCTTAAGGCAAATTCAAGGGCAAATTGGTTTATCTCAGAATTCCTTGGAGATTTTTTTTTTTTTTATTTCTGTGGGCTTATATCTCCTGATACTATGTCATGGGAGGAATAATTACCTGACCCCAAGTTGTTGTTTGCTAAAATCTTAGCATATTTTTATGGCCATTACATTGTTTTGTTATGTAATTTAATTCTACAATTTTTTATCAATTGGTTGACTAAATGAAAAGTAATTTGCATTATTTATATTTACTTAGTATTAGAACAACAAATGAGTATATTTCCCTCAATATACTACCCAGTATGACATCTTCTCTGCTTTGCTGTACCTGTCACCATCACAGGGTGCTCTACTTAACTCTGAATCATGTAGATGTAACCAACCGTCTTATTAAATAAGAAACACAGAACCAATGCAAAGAAGAAAGCCAAGAGGTCAGAGCTAAGAGCTAAAAGCTTACTCTTCCTCCTGCGGTGGTCCTACCTCTCTGAACCAGAGCTACTTCCTGTATTAAAGTCTTTATATAGAGTTTCTGTTCTGCCTTCTCATTGGTTGTAAACCCAACCACATGACCGCCTTGTCATGGCCTGTCTGTATAGACGTCCAGGTCTTCTATGGTTGGTATTGAGATTAAAGGTGTGTGTATCCAATGCTGGCTGTATCCCTGAACACACAGAGACTTACCTACCAAGTGCCTACCAAGTGCTGGGATTACAAGTGTATGCCACCACCACCTGGCTTTCCTATGGCTTGCTAATAGCTCTGACCCCCAGGCAACTTTATTTATTAAAATACAAATAACATTTTAACACAAATAAAATATCACCATATTTCCCCTTTTCTATTTTAATAAAAAGAAAAAAAGAAAAATCTTATAACTAACATATGAAAAACTAAATACAAAAGTACAATAACTATATACAATATATACAAGTAATAAATACCTAAACAATGTCTAGTTCATTTGTATTTGACAAATTCAGAGAAAATAATTCCATTATCTATCCTATTATATCTAATTCATTTTCTATCCTAATTAATCTTCAACTATAACTAACTAATCTTCAACTCCCTCAGATACCCAATAAGGAAATACTATTAGCTAACAAAAATAAAAACAGGAAGTACATGCAAGCAACTTCCAAAAAAATTGTGAGTTGACAGAAACATCCAGCTGCTTGGACAGTCATCTGAGGTTTCTCCGCAGTGTTGGGGCATCATCTTCAGCCTATAGGCTTAGCATATCTGACAGACTCATTTGTGAAGTAGGATGTACACAAGGTCAACAGTTCAACCTCACATTGAGTGAGAGCAGTCTATATACTGGAAACACCTGAATTCCACTAGTGTCATGTCATGATTCAGGATTTTAAATTCTGGAAATTGTTGATGTTTTTTGAATTCAGCTGTCCATTCTTCTTGGCTATGTGTGTATGTGGCTTCATCTCAGCATCCCCTTCTCCACATCCCTCTATTAATTGCCATTCTACTATTGAGAGGCATGACCTTAATTACTCTTCAAGAATAACTGTTTCAGCTGCTGTCCCCTTGCACATCAGAAGCCATCGGCCCACTGCCTGTTCAGCTGCCTTCGAAGAAAAGGGCACTGTCCCTTTTCCAGATTGCGAAGGCCACTTCAGGGATGGTACCATATTGTCCTAGCCTCAGAAGATGCCTTTTGATAAAGCCATAACCATATTTGTTTTGGCAAAAATCAGTAGTCCTTTGTTTCATGTCCTGTCTGTCCTGTTTGTCAGCAGAATCATCATGCATGTTTTATTTGCTTATCAGACCCAAGCATCAAGTGACTGTCCAGTTCTTTTTATTATAATTACAGGGATTCATTAGAATGCTGCTGTTCCAGCAACCTTTGGAAGATGGTCTGTTGAGCACAAGAGGCCTAGATCAGAAGTTAGAATAAAAAAAAAGTTGATAATAACTCTTGAGCTTTCAGGAAAACAGCCTAGAAACATGAAAACAACTCATTGCTCCTCTTATTCTTTTTCCTAACCCACACAGTCACTCTCACAGCAGTCTATGCATGTATCTGAAGTTTTACATTGTTATCATCTCAAATATTCAGGCCAAACACATATTGTGTCAAATTGGTACTATCTTAATGTGGAATGATTGTGATTAATGGATTATAATTCATTCACAGATGAATTGATAGTTCATAGCCCAGTTTCTACCCAGCAGGCACTATGCTAGATCCTGAGAAGATAGTCTATCACGTAATGTGATTCAAGAGTGCTGAGCTTGTTAACCTTTTGTTAGATAACATTCATGTAAAACTAGGATCCATAAACAGCAGTGATGTCTGCTGCCAGTAACCCCCTGTGAAATCTTAGATTCTAATTAGATGCTGATTTTCTCCCCATAACTTTTATATTTTCTAGGAAGAAAATAATAATTCAGAGACACATTTCTATGTCCCCCATTTGGATTGTATAGAATTTTAAAATAAGTTGTGATTTCAAGGATACCTGATTTTCAGTTAAGGATGTGATTTTAACTATGTACTCAATCTCAGCCTTCATCTCATTTGAGAAGATGTAGTCAAAATGTCCTAGAATAATTCTATCTGGTAACTGTTACAAAATTTTGTCCTAAATTAATACTAACAGAAAATAATTTACCCTAGGTTCTATGTATCGAATTAACTTATGGTCATAGAGAAGCCTATGAAAGAAGAGAGGAGATTTTCTTTTCTCACAATAAAATCATAAGAAGAATCTATGTTCTTACTCCAATTCTGAGAATGATAAAGGCCAAGTATGACACAATCAGCAGTTGTTACTCATCTGTTAATTTATCCATTACACAGTACTCTCTAGTAATCCACTTACTCTTCTATTAACTTATCTGTCATAGTTCCTATGTTGGCATCAAAATTTGAAGACATATTTGGGGATGCCCAAAAGCTCATGTTTACCACAGATAACATTTAAGTCCCTGGATTTAACTTTTCTAAATTCTTTCAATTCCATCTTTAAACCACTGTTTTAAAATAAAATGGAAGCTGTTCTTTTTTTTCTTCCTTTACATTCACTGAACTCCACAAATATTTATTGAGCTTCCAACAACATGACAAACACATTACTAGGTAAAGGGAATGCCAAGGAGAATGAAATGCAAATGCATCTTCCCACGAATCTTACAGCATAAACTTGTCTTTTAATTGGGAGGTGTCATGCAAATATATGGAAGACGATGAGAGTGCAATGATGCCAGTTCTCATGATTCAGCTCCATCATGAGCAGCCCTGGCATGGTTCTGAAATTGAAGACTTAATGTAAAAGACTGTGATCACCTCTGCATATTGGACAATTTGTACACTTCCAAAAAATGGAGGAGTATTCTCAGGTTTGCTGCAACAGCAGGTGGAGTTACTGGCAAAGTGTTTACCATACAGAAAATCCTTGGTATATATATATATATATATATATATATATATATATATATATATATATGCTCTTTTTGCATTGTTATGACATAGTGCTTGACATAGACCACATAAGGGAGGCCAGCATTGTTTAGACTCATACTCTCAAAGGGTTCAGTCCATGATTGTTTGGCCCCATGCTTGGTCAGCAACTCATGATGATGGATGTGTGGCAGCCTGCGAGCCAGTCAAGTCCTCCATTCTCTGCACTCTGCATTTGAAAATGATATCAGGTCCTCTTCCTTCAAATAGATCCCTCTATTGAAGTTTCCAGAGCCTTCCCAAGGCTCTGATTTGTCACCATATGGAAACCAATCATTCATTGTACTAGCCCATGGGGAAAACATTTATTCAAACAATAGCAACATAACTACAAAAACAACACAATAGTAATTATTATACTTCCCCTCAGGTTTTTGTTCTGGTTTATCTCCCACAAACTGAGACCCTGAGAGCAGAGACCGTGTTCATTACCTGTTTCTAAGATAATACATGAAATAGTTTAGGGTGCATTCTATATGCTTATTAATACAAAATATAATGTAGTCCTGTGCCATACTAAGCCCATGGGGTCTTATCCATCTAGGCTGATTTTCATGTGGGCCTTATTATGCTCCAGTTAGCAAAAGTAGCCCCTGAGAAAGGCAATGTTCACACGTCCAGATTATGCACAACTGTGAAAGTTTAGTACACTTGGGATGTCTTTAGCATCACTAACTCATGTCGGTGGGATGAAATGATGGATAGAATCATTGCTTTAAGTGTTTAGGATCCAACAAACACATGGGAAAGAATATAAAAAATAGTAGCTTGTAACTGCCCCTTGCCACTACCCTGAGGGCCAGACTCAGCATTCCATGTGTCTTGTCTCTTTCTATCAATTGCTTTTTTTGTATACCCACAAACTTTTTTGTTATAATGTCAAATTGCTTACTTGGTGTTTTTGCATGTTTTTGTGTGTATGAATGTGTACGCATGTGATATATATATAGAGAGAGCTGAGAGAGAGAGAGATATGCAAAGGCCTCATTTTAATATCAGAATATAATATATATGATGCTATAGCATAACACAACACAAGCTTTAAAATTTCAAATATTTTTACAAGTCCACTGTCTCTTTAAAATGCCCCATCTCACTGCTGTTGCTCATAGAATTTCTCTTTTCTCTCCTTGACTGGATTCCTGGAGTTGGGCCTGATGTTTGGCTGTGGATCTCTGCATCTGCTTTCATCAGTTACTAGATGAAGGCTCTGTGATGACAGTTAGGGTATTCACTGATATGATTACTGGGGTAAGCCAGTTCAGGCACCCTCTCCACTATTGCTAGCAATGTAAGCTGGGGTCATCCTTGGGGATTCCTGGAAACTTCCCTAGCACCTGGTTTCTCCCTATCCCCATGATGTTTCCCTCTATCCAGGTGCATGAGCAGACTTTTTGGAGTTCACTACCTATGATGAGACACCTTGCACAGCCTTCAAGCAGGGGTAGGGGATTGGACCTGCCACTACTAAATGTACCTCCCTATGGGAGGTCTTATCTTCTTGTAGGAAGAAATGGGGAATAGGTTGGGAGGGGGAGGCTGGAGGGGCAGGAGGAGGGAAGAGGGGAATCTTTGATTGGTATGTAAAATGAATTTAAAAAATCTAAAAAAAAGTCCAGTCTCTTTTAAAAGTGAGCTCCTATAAAACAAATACAAAAAAATTTATATTTTTCTTTTATTGCAAAGGGGAAGAACTGGAGTACAAAAACAACCACACTTGAACAAAACTAAGATGTAGCAGTGTAAGCCTAAATTCTATAGCTCAATGTATAACATGTACGACTCACTTACTGTATTGTCTTCTAACTCTAAATGTCTAAGATAGTCCCACTACTCCACCTTTTCCATCATCATCCACACATAGTTGTCTCATATGCTTAGGCCAGCTCCAGCTCATACCTGCTACTATCCATTACAGATATCCAAAAATCGTGGGGTCTCCATTGTAAATGAAGCATATCTTCGCCATGAGCTCTCCATGGGGATTCCAACTCTACCACACAATGTTAGGTTTCATAAGCTCTCCATGACCCCCTTGATCTTGCATGTTCCAAATGAGGACCATGTGGGGACTCATACATTATCATGTTCAGCTTCCAGCTGGAGACACAGCCTACTCTTCTTGGACTAGTTTCTGAATACCGATCCTGAGAAAATGTTTTCTTAGTTTCCCAGTGAAGCACAGAAGTTTTCACCCATAGAGTGCTAATCTCTTGTGAATCACAGCTGATTTTTCAGCTGCAGCTTGTTTAGCATTCCAATGTCCAGTGAAACACAGGTTTGACCCCTGTGGTACCTTTCTCCTGTGAATCAGTGATTAGTCTTTAGCTCAGTCTGATCAGGACATACATGACAAAAGCCCAGGCCTCCACAGTCCCTCTTTCCTCAGCACTCATACCATCCAAGCTCCCGCTAGGACAACTCAATAAGATCTGGACAATTTCCCAGCACAAAGTATTCCATAATCCTCTGGAAACAATACAGTCAAGATCGTCACAGTAGCATCCACTTCTCTGTTACCAGTTTCTGTCCTTGTTTAATTTTTGTTCTTGTGACTGACACCACGACCAAAAACAACTTAGGAGAGGAAAGTTCTTATTTAGCTTAAACTTTCAGTTACAAGTTACAGTCCAGTATGGAGGGATGTCAGGGCTGGAACTCAACATCGTCCTGGAGCAGGAACTTTGCATGCATGCTACTTGCTGGCTTGTTAACAAGCCATTCTGATAAAGTCAGTCCCTTAATTGTGAATTCCTACTCAGGTTTCTCTAGGTTGTGTCAAGTCGACAGGAAAAGGCCACTAGAACAGAATGCATGTAATGTTAAGTTTCTCCAGTCTTTCCTAGAATACTTTAAGCAAAAGTCACTTTATTTTTTTATACATATAAACATTTTAGTGTGTGTGTGTGTGTGTGTGTGTGTGTGTGTGTACATCTTTGTGTCCTATTGGGCACAAGTATAAGTCAGAAGACAATTACCATAAGGTTCTTTCTTTTTTTAAATTATTATTTTATTTTACAATATAATTTAATTCTACATATCAGCCAGGGATTCCCTTGTTCTCTCCACTCCCGCCCCCTCCCCTTCCCCCCAGCCTACCCCCCCCCATTCCCATCTCCTCCAGGGCAAAGACTTCCCCAAGGATTGAGATCAAACTGGTAGACTCAGTACAGGCAGGTCCAGTCCCCTCCTCCCAGGCTGAGCCAAGAATCCTTGCATAAGCCCCAGGTTTCAAACAGCCAACTCATGCACTAAGCACAGGACCCGGTCCCACTGCCTGGATGCCTCCCAAACAGATCAAGCCAATCAACTGTCTCACCTATTCAGAGGGCTTGATCCAGTTGGGGGCCCCTCAGCCATTGGTTCATAGTTCATGTGTTTCCATTCATTTGGCTATTTGTCCCTGTGATTTATCCAACCTTGGTCTCAACAATTCTCACTCATATAAAGCTGGTTCCAGGATTTTAATTCAAAATTTCCAGCTTGATGGCAAGTGTCTTTGCCCGCTTGAACCATTTCAACTGCGCAAGTTGTTTACATTTGGCTGCAAATTGACTTATATCTGGAATAACAGTTGAACAGAGTTGAAGAACTTATAGAATGAAAATGGTTTCAGCTATTTCATACTCAATATGGATGCTTTTATATTTAAATATTTTTAGATTGATACATTATCTCAGTTCTAAAATGAATTAGGCTGGTTGATTGTTATATCCCTAGAATAAATGAAGCCCAAAAATATGTGAATCTCCACAGAAAAGATTATTAAAAAAGAACTAAATTTTACCACTGTGTTTATTCTTAAGGAAAAATTTTCCTCTGCTTTTTGTTTCATTTTTCTTATTTTTAGATACAAGTGATCATGAAACCTAGTATCATAATACAATTTATTAAAAAGATGCTATTGGTATTTAGGAAGAAACTATGGCTGAAATAATTTCTAGCAAAAATAACAATAAGGCCAATTTGTATGGTTTATTTGTTAATTTAAAAAACCATGGATCAGAGTGATATATATGAGTATCCCCTTGTCCTCAGAATGGCTGCTTTATGAACAGAAGCCTCTATGAATGATATATTATTCAAATGTTCTTTTTTTAATAAAAATGCTAATGGAAATGTTAAAATGCACATAAATTAAAATGCTCATAAATTAGGATTAATATCACATTAATGAATTATAATCCTACATTCATTAAGATAAAGTGGCGTTTCAATATTTGTTCTTGCTCATAAATTTAATACAATAAATGAAAGGGATACACTTTGAGATTCAATAAATATTTGATGTAATCTTATGCCTCAACTTTTAAAAATATTCAAAGTTAAAACAGGAGATCTCAATGCATTTAGGTTCTTTGTTGCTATTTTATGTCTTTTTCATAATCTTTTCTTTTCATTTATTGAAGCGCTAAATACAATTCAAATTGGAAAAGAAAGCGATAGAGCCTGTTCTGATTAAAAGGAATCCCAGGAACACACAATGCCTTTTGAATTTGTAGGAGTTTCTTTCGACAACACACCTACTTGTTTAAGGAAAAAATACTTTATATCTCTAGGTGCAAAAAAATTAGGACTCTATTGACAGTTAAATAAGAGAGTTAAACAGAAATATGTGCATCTAAGCATTATTTCACAATGTTAATTATATAATTTCTTTTACAAATGCAAGATTCTAAAATAGCATGCACTTATTTAAATTTACATTATGTGTGTGACTGTTTGTCTATGTGTACATGCATGAACAACTTACATGCACGGTGCCCATGGAATGCTAAAAGGGGACATCAGATTCCCTGGACCTGGAGTTATAGGTGGTTGTGATCCACCATTGAAAGCTTAGGAACTGAATCTTGTCCAAGATAGCTCTTAACTGCTGAGCCATCTCAACAGTTCCCAATAATCAACTTAATATCTTTTTTAAAATTAATTTATTTTTTAAAGCAGTAGTCTACATAGTGTCATGGGGGAAGCAACATATTAGAGTATTCCTAACTCCCTCGTGTGAACAAAATAATAAAAGACTTCTCAACATGGGATTCTGCATTTCTCAGCACCTACCTATGTCTGTAAGGCCAAGACCTTACTTCATATTAAAACACTATAAGTTTTGTTCAGTCAACATTCATAGATGTGATATGTGATAGATTTGAATTCTTCTTGAACAGCTGTCACTTTCCATGAAGTTACATTCTTTTGCTTGAAAATGTGCTCCTGTGTACTATCATTAATAATCATTAAGTGGAATGATTTCCAGGACTAGGAAAATCGTTGAGAAGTAAAGAAAGAAACGAAAGTCTTAACTATATAATTTGAGTCATTGGATTTTTTATTATTGTTGTTTTGCATAACTATAGCATCAATCAATCTAAACTCTTGGGCCACTCCATCTGACCTTATCAAATATGAACCCTGCAGAGGTTATGAGCCATGTTGGCCCTCCAGTTTTAGGATCTCATACTAAATATCAACCAATTTAAACAAAATTTAAGGAGATGTTTGTATTAAAACTGACTTATGGTTCCTGCCTCATTGTACTTCATAAAAGGCAGTAAAAAATAACATTCTGTGTATGAGTGTTTATGTATATCAATTAGTCAAAAAAGTATAGATGAAATGTTGTGTTTTCTATTTTTTCTCATCCTTTTGAAACCATGTGAGTTCATATTAAACACATTTGAGCACTTTGTAAAAGCTGAACTGGTGAAGTTCATTACACTTTAACATAACATGCTGTAAATAAAACTATATATTATTTGTTCAACTTTGCTTAGCAGAGACTTAGGGGGTAGTGTAAAAGAATCAGTTTGACAAGCAAGAGTCAGTTAAATCATTCAGAAAATAATTTAACCATCTCCATAACTAACTACTGCTATTTTTCATTTTAGTTGCACACAGACCTGGATCCTGGAAGCAAAAAAATCAAGTATATCCTATCAGGTGATGGAGCTGGGACAATCTTTCAAATAAATGATATAACTGGAGATATCCATGCTATAAAAAGACTTGACCGAGAGGAAAAGGCTGAGTATACATTAACAGCTCAGGCAGTGGACTGGGAGACAAACAAACCTCTTGAGCCTCCTTCTGAATTTATTATTAAAGTTCAAGACATCAACGACAATGCACCAGAGTTTCTCAATGGACCTTATCATGCTACTGTGCCAGAGATGTCCATTTTGGGTATGTATGCTTCCAATTTCGCAGACCTGTTAAGAGTCATTTTTTTCCAAATAGCTCTCGGCATCAGGGGTGGTTTGATGCTGAATAAAAGACATTTATTTCCTTCTTATCACTCATTTGCATTTCCAAATCCCCTTTCTTGGCCTACGTTCCACAGCTCAATAGCTTTAGTCCCTTAGTGATAGAAAGTGACAGAGGAGTGGTTTTATTAAAATACTGCTCCTTACACAGCAGTATTTCAATAGGCTAAATTTGTATTCCTGTCATAGGCAAGTATTGTTACTGAGACGGATTTATCAAGATTTGTTCCAACATGACAAGATAATCCTATTGATATTTGTTTCATGTTTAATTATTTGTTTGTGTATATTCACATGCAGATGTAGTGCGCAGAGACATAGAAAACAACTTAGGACTAGAGTCATGCAGATACTGGCCTGAGCAAGTGAGCAGAGTCCACAGTGGATTATGCAGTCACGCTTACCAATGAGTTTCTCTTTTTATGGCTCATTTACCTTAACCTTATGGTGTGTACAAATTATTGCTACTACCATTCACTTCCTCCTTTCTCTGAATCATTGATGCATTTATTACCTAAAGAGCAAAGCAAAATGCTTTTCAGAATATGATTTTAACTCCTCTCTCCTGTAGATCTGTTAAACTATTCTTCAACCCAAGCTTTGATATGCAAGCCACCAAATCTCAGACTATTTATGATAAAAGGAGAGTTTTCAGATCTCTTTCTTCCCTGACAGGTCAGGAGGAAAGATGCCAAATTCAAAGCACACTATCACAAATGTCATTTCTGCACATGCGATGTACAGCCTAGTTTGTTTCCAATTGCATTTAATGATGAAGGTAACCAGCAAAGACAGACAGACTAGACACAAGTAAAAGTGACAAAACCGATTTTTAAAATATATCAGAAAAAAAAAACACCGAGGATTAAGTGATTACAGGAATCTGAATTCATTATTTAAAGAGTTCCGCAATCTGACATTAGAGTTTCTGCCAGAGATTCGGATCAAAAACCCTGTTTCTAGGTTCTGTATCTCAGGAACGTGGCACAGATACAAACACCAGGAAGAAAGTTATAGATGGAAAATGTCAACACAAAGATGATGGATTTCAAGGATGAATTTTTTGCTAATTATTAGGTACACATATCACCTTGTCCCTTACATAGCCAGTACAATCTTGACATGGTAGTTGCTTTTAGTTGCTCAGTCTGGGGTATCAGCTGCCCAATCAACATTTGGTCACATACCCATTTTTAGTCACTTATTCCTATGGTTTGTTCATTGGGATTATTGTTCTTTCCTCATACCGGTTTGCATTCTGTTTTTTTCTCCCTTCTTCTCCTTTACCTGTTTGTCCTTCTCATCTTCATCGTCCCCCTCCTCTTCTCCTCCTCCCTCTTCTCACTCTTTCTTTCTTCTTGTTTCAACCCCTCTAACTTCTTTCTTTTCCATCTACCTTTAATTTGTCAGCCTAAGTCTTCAGCCATTTGCTCTGTGTGGATAGCTTTAAAATCCCAACAACTGCTTCATCTGTCTGCTTAATTAAGCCCATAGCCTACATGCTCACATGCTTTCTGTATGTTTTCACGTAGAGTCCTGAAGACCACTAAAAACAATATTAATAACCAAAATTATGACTTTTCTTTATATGTTTCTGATCCAGACTTTTACAATTTTCTGTGTCCCACTACACACTGAACCCCCACATAAAACTTGAAAGATAGGGGTCAATTTTGTTGTTGTTGTTTTTCTTATCGGGGTTATACTTTTAAAGAAAACTGACCCCCTCTCTCCCTGCAGCCAATAACTGTCACTATCTCCTCATTTAGTGGTGGAGCTTCATGCCTATCTTCCCTCTTGATGCTGGGATTGATTGAGGTTAGCTTCCACAGGCATTCTGTATGGTATCACATCACTGTGAGTTCATCTGTGCCCTGCTCTGCCCAGAAGGCACCACTTCTTTGTAGCCATCTATCACCTCTGACTTTTAAAACCTTTCTGTTCCCTCTTCTGTAGTGATCCTGGAGCCTCTGTAGGAGGCATGTGGCATATACATGGATATGTATATACACACACACACACACACACACACACACACACACACACACACATATCCCATTTAGTGCTGGGCATTCTGCAGTGCCGCCTTAATTGCTCACTTCATTCTTAGATCTAACCCTCCTATATCAGACCCAGTGTCTGCAAATGGCTTATCTCTGTAGCCTGCATATTTTAACCTGATTAAGCATTATCTGCATTTACAATGGAAAAAATCTTCCATATAGTTCATAGCTGTATATGTGTGTGTGTGTGTGTGTGTGTGTGTGTGTGTGTGTGTGTGTGTATTTTCCTTCACTGAATAAAAATACCCAAGCTCCTTAGCCAGGGAGGTTTTGATGGCTTTATTTTCATTTGATCTCCTGTGCCATACTAGCCTATAATAAACTTGTGTAGAAACACCCATTTCAGCAGCAAATCAGAACTGATTTTAGCTCTTCATCTCTTACCCATATATTTCTCCTGCCAGGAATCCATTTTATCTACTTCTTATGAGAGGAATCCTATTTTTATTTATTTTTTCTGCTCATCAAAACTGAATGGTTTGCTCTATAGATGGCCAAAATGACACATTTTCTTGGGGGAAACTTTTATGAATTCCTGGCCATAATGTACCTCTCCTCCATCAGCACCACTATAAAAATAAAGCACACAAACAAGCAGAAACATCCCCATCTTTGCACATCGTTTAAATTCCGAAGTACAAGCAGGAAGTGAGAAATGCTAGGTGATTTTTCTTTTCCTTTCACAACTTGTTTGATCTACTCCTTTGGGTCAAGAAACTTACCCCATTTGTCTTTTTATCTAGATTTTAGTAAGACAGTTCCTAAAAACAGAATTATCAGCACCTTCAGAACACAGAGCGTGCTTAATTAGTGATATACAGTGAACAGGGAAACTGTGACAGTCCCATGCTACTGTTTCCTTTTCTTAAGGCCAACACTGTATATGTTGGCTATAAATGTATCAGAGGATGCCCTTTCTGTGCATGTGAGTCACTTGCCTGATAAATATGCTAGAGAATAAAAGTACAGATATGTATACAAATTTCAAAGTTATTTTAGTGATGAAAAGTTATAAAAGGTGTTATTTGCTACAGAATGGCATGTGTAGCTCTCTCTCTCTCTCTCTCTCTTTCTCTTTCTTTCTCTCTCTCTCTCTCTCTTTCTCTTTCTCTCTCTCTCTCTCTTCCTCTTTTCTCTCTCTCTCTCTCTCTCTCTCTCTCTCTCTCTCTCTCTCTCTCTGTGGGTGTGTATGTGTGTGTGTGTCTTATCTTGTTTTCTTCTAAAGGGATAGACTTAAGTAATCGTTATACACACATACATGTATACTTTCCCTCAAATATACAAACTGTACATATGCACATGAATGTTTAAATCCTTAATATGTAACAAATCTCCCCAAATTCACAGAGACTTTGTTGAAATTACCAGTGCAGGTTTGTATCACTCTTTATTCAGGGGTTGATTGTGAAATTTTAAAAGGTTAAATTATGGCCTAGTTGTATTGCTACAAATGATTCCCATGCTTAAATACAAGGTAAAGGAATGCTTTAAGAGTTTGTATGTACCACTATTGGTGCTTTGGTGGTGGTGAAATAATTTGTATTAATGGAATCCCCACGTTACATTTGTACATTCTTACATGTATTGATTTTAAGCAATGGGTATCTGGTTTTTGTTGGATGCTAA
This sequence comes from Peromyscus leucopus, assembly GCF_004664715.2. Taxonomy (NCBI): domain Eukaryota; kingdom Metazoa; phylum Chordata; class Mammalia; order Rodentia; family Cricetidae; genus Peromyscus; species Peromyscus leucopus. The sequence goes on along the minus strand of NC_051067.1, from coordinate 100,833,257 downwards.
CTTCTTTGGCTAAAGGAAGCAGATGCAGCTGTGCTGTTCTTTACTCTAGTGTGAAATATTCCTTTCATTTCTCATGAAGGTGACTCATGGGATGAAGGTCATCTACTGTTTCTGTTCTCTAACTCTTACCACTGTTCTTTCTCATAGTGTCTCTTCCCTTGCTTCCTTCTTCTTTCATTTTCTTCCTTTGGTACTGCAAAAATGCCAGCATTGCACCCGTGCACCCTGAGTAATGCCAGCGAGAACTGAGGGATTTCATTGACCAGGAAGTGAAAAAATAAAACTGTAATTGAGAAATTTACTGATATTAAACTGAAATGAATGTGATGTGATGTTCCAAAATTGCCTGCCAGTTGACAAGCATACACACACACACATATATATATATATATATATATATATATATATATATATATATATATATATATATATCCAAATGGAAGCCACATTAATTTAGAAATATCTTACTTGGAAGCTGGAGACCTGCTTCTTTTATATTCTACAGAGAATTTCAGAACTTGATGATAATTTGCTTCTATAGCAAAGCTGTGTGTGTCTTATTTTAACAGTGGAAACTGAAGTTACTTTTTAAGTTAAGTTTTGCCTGTATTTATTACTTCAACTAGTCAGTATACATCCTAATGATGTTGTATATTGCGGTAAGGATGTTTTAACTCTGAATGTAAGTCTAAATCTGGATTGAGGTACATGCAGCAAACTTCCTGTTTGCTTTATGAATTGATTCTGGAGTTATTAAGTTCCAAATTTGATTTCCATTATGAGAGTGACAAAGCTACCATTTTAGGCCACTTCATCTGCCTAGTACACACAGTAAATCCTAGCAGGAGTGTGCTTAGAGATTGTCAACCATCAAAGTGCTAACTGTGTGGCACTTTGATATCCAGTACTGATATCCAATAAAAAACTAGTTTCTTTATAACCAACCTATGATTTACTGTTAACAATATCATTCAATAAATTGATGAAAGCATGGTGAACACCACGATCAATGTAAACTTGTTCAACGACAATTAGTCTATGAATTTACATGTTCGAATGAAGATTATTTTTGTTTAAAATGGCATGTTAGTCAAAAGGTGCTAAAAGGACATGACAGAGGTGGAATTTGAGCTGTGGGTCATTGTTTCATTACTGTTGATGCAGCTACAGATTATATAACACTAGAGGTCATTTCAGTTTCATTGCAGCCTAGGACTGCTCTAACAGTGAACAATGTGCATTGAAAAGTTACCCCAGATTAGCGTGTGTGTTAAATCCTTTTAATATCTGCAATAGTACTGTGATTTTAGTACAGACATAAGTTTCCCTAGTCTGTGTTGGTTTTAATCAGGAAACAGGAAAAAAAAGTTGCTAATATAAAGCTAGATATTAAATTAAGGTGCTCAGATTTAAGTTTAAACATCTGTTGCTATCCTCCATGGGTTTAACCATCATGCTCTACTGATCTCTGATAATATCTCTAGAGAATTTTATTTGTATGAGAGCAATGATTATGTTGCATATTTATCTAGTTAATGTTCTTGCAAGGTGAGAGAGCTTTTGAGGTCAGCATACTTTGCAAATTAAATTGAAGATGTGACAAGAAAGTTGCAAAAAAAAGTTTGAGTGAGATATTACACAGTTACCAATGTATAAAAATGTAAGACTAATACATCACAGAGGAAGTCAAACAGCAATAAACATTCACTAAGATCCCTGTGGTGAGAGAAAGGAGCCCAAGTGCTGCTAATGCATTAGACGTAAAGACAAAGGAAAATGGCTTGAGTGGACTCTGGTTTTGCTGATGGTGGGAGCAGAATGAGAATGTACTTCCCACCCCTCAAAAATAATTGAAACCTCATGAAATGTTTACAAAATAACTTGGTAAATAGTTTTTTTTTTTTTTTTAAAGTCAAATTCAGTGATTTCCAGGGTCTTCCCACATAAGAAATAATGGAAATCTGTATACGATATGAAAACTGAACAGTGGCATAGTTTAAAGAAAAAAGTTAAAACTGCTAAGTTATTTGGATGCTTTCTAACTAAAAAAAAATCTTTGTTTTCATTCGTTTTTTTCTTTAACATTAACATTATGAGTCTTTGTAAAAGTGCCCTTTTCTGCTAAAGATTTAAGACTTCTTTTTAAGGGAGGCCAATGTAAAACACATACACTTCTCAGTGATTATTATTATCTTTAATTTTAAATAGATTAAGTCTTATGAGAAAGGGGCAGGTATCATCCACACATCTTTCCCAAACTACCAGAGAGCAAAGTGTTGATGCTTCATCTCACCCTCTGCTGAGTAAGTCCTCATCATATAAAGTTCATTATATATCACAGCACCACCACCATCAAGTTCAAGGGCTGAATATGAACATACTTTTGCTGTTAGAGCAGGAGTATCAGAGTATTTCAACTGTCCAAATCATGCCCATTTGTGGTAAAGAGGACCCTCTCTGGGACCAAGCATGTATGAGAGCCCGTTACTCTCATAGTTCAGTTTTCGGCAGTCTTCTCTTCCCTACCATCATCTGTATACTTGACAAATACAGAAAAAAAATTCATAACCATTCTGAAAGTTTGTCAGTTATTTCCTCGGCTGAATTCAGAATGTGCCTTTTGACAATGCTTTCCAAGACAAAGCAATACCGACTTGTGTGAGGTGCTCTAGTTATTCCATTATTGGTGACAATAACTTTGATCACTCTACCGAGGAGGTATATGCGTGTGTTTACTGTATAAATCTATTCATTTTTGTCTTTGTGCTTGATAAAATGAGCCTTCATGAATATCTTATTTCTCATCAGAGGATGAAGAACAAATTTTAACATCAGTAAGTTTCATGACTAAATTAATTATTAGCATGATGAAGTGCAATCATGGATTTTCTCAGTTCTCTCATTCTATGACATTTATTAGGTAGAACATTTTCCTCTTTCAATTTCTTTATTTATAAATTTACTTATATTGGTTTGGAGATTTAGATTTACCTTTTATGTAGTATGTCATTACAACTATTTAAATTATTTATGATGATGCTCAGATTATCATCAACAAGAACCTGGTATGATAAGAAGCTGATCCCATTATTCTTTGGGCAAAGTTTTACCTTCAGGGTCAACAAAGTATTTGAAACTCAGTTTGCATGTTTAACTCAGTCATAGAATTAGATATTTATACAAAAAAATCCAATGCCATTTAAAGGGAATTAGCCTGATGTGCCAAAATCTAGATAGTAGTTTTATTATTTATTGTTAGGGAGTCACTATTCTCAAAACTTCATGAACAAGAAGAATCTGAAAAATTTATTGAGGATATGTATATGCTTAAACACACACACACACACACACACACACACACACACACACATTACTCATCTATACAGGGTTGAATTGTGTCCCTAAAATCTTCTATGTACTTATCTACTCAGAACTTTAGAGAGTGAGTTTATTTGGAAAGAAAAAAGTTGTGCATATGATTAGTGTAGTTCATATCATATGTGGTTGCATATAAATACAACTATCTGTATAGTTACATAAAACGATGCAAAAGCGCAATTACTAAAAACCATATATAGCCAAAGGAAAAAACATGAGTTGTACTATCAGAAGCCAAGAACTAGCTAAAAAGGGTATGGTGGGTGCTCCCATAGTGATCCTATGGACACTATGATTTCAGATTCAGGAAATATATAAAAGTAAAATTCTGGTATTTATATATTTTATTTATTTATTTATTTATTTATTTATTTATTTATTTATTTATTTATGGTGAAAAAGTATATTTAGAATTAGCCAGCTGGACTCAGTTTAGATGATCCCAATTTTGTTGGCAACATCAAGAGAATCATAGTCAGGAGCCAACCCAACATACGCCTTCTTCCTCCATCAGTCCTTATGACTTTGGCCACATCAATGTCATAGAGTTTCTTTACAGCCTGTTTGATCTGGTGCTTGGCCTTGACATCCACAATGAACACAAGTGTGTTGTCTTATATTTTCCTCATGGCTGACTCAGTGGTCAGGGGTAATTTGCTGATGGCATAGTGGTCAAGCTTGTTTCTTCTGGGTACGCTCTTTTGAAGATAGTTGGGCTGCATCTGGAGCCACAGGGTCTTGGGCCACCAGAACATGGGTAATGTGTGGATCTTCTTTTTGTGGCTATGGATACCTTTTAGCACTGCCTTCTTGACTTTCAAGGCCTTCGCTTTGGCTTCAGCTTTGGGAAGGGCAGGAGCTTCCTTCTTCACTTTTGGCCCCATCTTGGTGAAAAGGCAATTCTGTTGTTTTAGGCGAGCTAATTTGGGGTAGTTTGTCATGGGAACTCTTGGGATCTAGTACAAACTGTGTCCATATAACTTTCTGTCCTTCATGTCAACTCAAAAGGAACCCAAGAGTGGTTCTTTTTCTCATTTTCAATATCCTCAACCATAAGAAACCCAAGTCCTTTAAAAATTATCTATGTATTTTTAATCAAATAATTCACTAATCCTTAGATACTTTATTTCTAGTTTTCTGTTTTAACCACTCTATTTTTGCATACTATTGTGCATCTCATCTTGAAAACTTCCTTTACCTCCCTGTCTTTGACAGTCAAGTCTAATAACTTCTACATTGAATTATTCAGTCAGAAGACAGGAATGGACACAATGTAACAGTATCTATATTTATTTTAGTCTTGCTATATAATAGATAGATAGCAATATTTTAATATCTGTAATAAAAGTAGCCTTACTAGAAGACAGTCTCACAACAAACAGTCTGATCCTTTGCTGTCTCTTTGATCTCAAAATAAATAAACAAATAATAAATAAATAAATAAATAAAAAGAGAGAAGTTGAAAAGGTGGCTCAGTGGTTAAGAGCACTGGATGCTCTTCCAGAGGACCCAAGTTCAATTACCAGCACTCATATTGTACCTCACAACTGTCTATAACTCTAGTTCCAGGGGATCTGACACCTTCACACAGACATACATACAGGCGAAATGCTAATACATATAAATAAATTAATTAATTAATAAAAAAGAAGGGAAGAGTGTAGCCGGAAGTTTGTCAAGTTCCACCTGGCCCCACGGTCTGGTAGCAGTTTATAAAATAATCACTCAGAGGCTTCCTATTAATCACAAACTGTATGGCTCAGGCTTCTTGCTACCTGGCTTGGATAACTTAACTCAATCCATTACTATTAATGTATGTATCACCATGTGTTCTATGGCTTTACCTGTGTCCCATTACATGTTGCTCCTTGAATGGCTTATTGATGTCTCCCCTTATTCTCCATTCTCCTTTCACTATCTCTCTTGGATTTTCCTGCCTGACTCTATCCTGCCATGCCATAGGCTAATGCAGCTTCATTTATTGGCCAATGGGAGTAACACATATTCACAGCATACAGAAAGATATACCACAGCTAAGAAGACATCTCACAGCAAGAGAGAGAGAGAAAGAAAAAAAGAAAGAAAGACACTTCTCACAAAAAGAAGAGAATACAAAAATAGGTTTAATGCAAAAAGTTTAACATTTTTGAGAAATTCTGAAATTAGGTTTTGCTTGTATTGTTATTCTGGCCTTTAAAATATTAACCTAATTTTATATTTTTACTATTTTATGCTCTTATAGTGATTCAGACATTTATGTGATCATAGAATTCATTGTTTTCAAAAATAGTCTGTATCAGAACAGTAACTTCACTCAATAAAAGCCTTAAGATAACTAAAGGTAATATATTTTGTTTCTATGCAAGGCCACATGTTATATTAGCATGCAGCTAAATAGAGAAATTTGCCATTTCTAAGAAGTGAATTTCAAATTATGATGACTGCATCTTACATGAATTAGGGTGGTATTCTGTCATTGCCCAGTACATATTATAGCACCAAATACAGAATATGTACAAGGTAATAATTGAAGAGATTCAGTTTCACACTCTTTTTTTTCTAATTAAAGAAAGATTAAATGTCACATATGCTTCAAACATCAAAGGATGCTGTGTCTTGACAAACTGTCTTAAGTTTGACACACTCCTTTTATAATCCTTAGTTTTAAACTTGCTTTAGTGCTCTCTTTCTCTCTTTGGGTAATATTTAAAAAGAATTTGGAAGCATTTTTTTTTCCAAGAAATATGCAAAGTGAGAAAGGGGAAAACATATCCTTGATGGATATGATTATATTTTTTGCCAGCTTTGATTCAGAGAGATGAACGAAATTGAAATTCTTTAGGAAAACATGAGTAGAAAATCATGAGGATTGGAATAAACAATTTCAAAAGATATCCAGCTGTCATACCTGATGTGAATGCCAATAACAGCTGAAGTTTCAAAACCTTAGGACAGGGTGAACAGTCCATCATCTCTATTTTGCATAAAGAAGCTAAATCTTCATTAAGGATGTAGAGATGGTATATTACATGTACAGAGAGAGAGAGAGAGAGAGAGAGAGAGAGAGAGAGAGAGAGAGAGAGAGAGAGGGAGGGGGGGGGGGAGGGAGGAGGGAGGGAGGGAGAGAGGGAGGGAGAGATTCAATTGCAAGCAGAATTTGCAACATCCACAAGTATATCAGCAAACCTATATGTATACACACATAAAACATAACTTAAATATATTCTATCTGAAGTAAATTTCTAAGGGATTTTTTTCTTTTTTAAGAGCCATCCCACAGTGGTTCAAGGTTTAGAACTTATTATAGCATGCAAGATGTAGATGACGTTTCACTATAACTGTAGGTGACTAAAACACACTAACTAGGTTTTCAAGAGCCATTAGGCCATTTCTACATGGCCAATGAAACCAAGCTTGCTGAAAAAATGATGAGACATTAAACATGGTTTATTTATGTAAATATCATAGTATGGATATCTTAAATCATAATTCTTTGCTTCAACAGTCTTTCTGAACTGCCTGAATTATATTACAAGTTTAAAAAAACTGGAGAGGACAAGGATACAATTTATTTTTAATGTTATCTCTAGAATGTTTCTTATTAATTTTTATCTTACATTGGTCAACTCCTACCACTAATCTTTTTAGTTTTTAAATTCCATGGTTCAAACCTCAGCCCATAATGCATAATAAAGCACAAACTATGGATTTAAGTGACTTTTATTCTGTATTTCATATAAAAATTGCTTGCAGTGACTTGTTTAGAAAAAACAATTCTAATGTCGCTACTGACATTATCTTAATGTTGATTCTCCATAGGCCTTGAAAATATAAATTTGATTCAGTGACACACTGGTTCTCAAAATGTTAGTTTACCAATATTATTCCCCTATTTGCCATCCTTGGAGAAACTTTCTATGGCTAGACCTTCATGTAGGTCCACCATGAGCCTTCTAAAGGACAGAAGACCCCTGCTGAATCTTTGTTGGTTCTTGAAATAGTGAAATCAGCAAACCTGTACTTGTCATAGAATCAGAATTTTTCGTAAAAATTTATAACATGGAGTTTAACAACACAGGTACTAGTTTGACAACTTTGACAATCCTATGAATCTGATTGTCTTATGGAGCTCTTTTATCTTTACTTATTTATTTGTCAATTAAAAATTAAATCTTATTTGTGTATGTGTATGTACCTATGTGATTATGTGCTACGTATGTACAGAAGAAGATATCAGGTTCCTTGAGGTTGGGTGCTGGAAGCTGAACTCTGTTCCTCTGAAAGGTAGAGGATACTCTTATTCACTGAGCCATCTCTTTAAATGCATCATTGACTCTTTCTCCTTAGATAGAATTTTGTATTACAAGCTACAACATGTATATTGATCCTACAGACAAATGGTATTAAGGGTGTGTGTGTGTGTGTGTGTGTGTGTGTGTGTGTGTGTGTGTGTATGTCTATAGTTCTATTAATTGGCATGGTCACACACAGTGTTTTGTAGGATTATTTTTATTTGTTCCACAAGGATTCCAAAAATTCATGAATTAAGAGGATTTGGAGAAGGACAGCTCAAAGAGTCAGCTTTTCCCCAAATGTGTGTGGAAGGGAAACGAGTCAGCTGCATGTCAGGGCAGCTCTAAAGCATATATCTGTGAAATTCTCAAATCTTGGCTGAAAATGAGCATCGGACAACATTGTCAATATATTTTTGACATACTTTCCCCAGAATCTTGCATCTCACGGTAATAGAAGTTTCCTAGATTCCTTGTGGATATAAGCAGATATTATTTCTTTCAATTTGATAAAAAAAATTTTGATCTAATTTTGCTAAAAATATAGGTCCAAGTGTTTTTAGTCTTAGGGTGATTAGCTATCATACTTTTATAGTTTTCAGACATGATTTTATTGTCCTCTTTCACAGAAACTTCATGTAGAAAAAATGATGTTATTAGTTTATATGATAGGGTGCAACATGCATAGATAAACACAAAGGTGACTAGATAAGAATAGTAGAGAAGACATTCAGGCCATTAAATGAACAAAAAATAAAGTTATCTATGTAGACCCATGGATAAAGAGATTTAAAATATGCTATATGTCTTTTTACTATATATATTTAGATTTCCTGACAAAAGACAAAATATAGTTGCTCCATAAGGCAGTGAATGGGAACATATGGATCCTGGGTAATGTATGCACTCAGATGCATTTCTCATTCTGTTAGGATGGAGTTTCATCTTTTGTTTCTGGACTCAGCACCACAGCCAACAGAATCACACTTGTGCCATTACTGGAGAGGAGCCTTTATACCCATGTCAGACTCTTCAGATCTTATCATTGTCTACCTATTGTGATTCTTTACAAATACCATGTATAGGATGAGTTCAGAAAAGACATTGTGGTCACTGGGGGAGATCAACAAATAAAGTTAAAGACTTTGGGGGCCTGAGTGAAGTGAAGAGCACTTGCAAAAACAATGCTGGATTTGGCTCCTAGCACTGAAACAGTGGTTCCTCACTATTTATATCTCCAGTTCAAAGAGATTCAGTGTCCTCTTCCTGCCTCTGCAGACACCAGGTAGGCATGTGGTGCACATATATACATGCATGCAAACAGATATATACATGGAATAAAAATAAAAGTTTTTTGAAACAGTTAAAAGCTTTCACAATAAGTATTAAATATGTATGCTATTACTTCTGAAATCAAAATCAATATTACCAGTTTAAGGCCTGGATAACAAATAACTACTTTACAACTGAATAATAATTGATATTAAATAGTGGTACCCAATTCTATTCTAACCACTATAAACTTGCCTTTATTTAATAACTACTATAGCCTTTTTTGCAATTGAGAAAACTGAGCCAAACCAGCATAACAAGTTTCTTCCTCAATTCATCTGCCCAACTATTTAAGGTTTGAGGGTATTTTGTCCTACAATGTCCTGTGCAAGGAATCATATTAATGTGGACATTTTACATAGTAATTTTCATTTAATATTCAATCATTCTTTTATTTGACTAGATGGATTATTACTTCTTGTGATTAAATATTTTTTCCATGGTATCTGTCAGCAGTTTTCATATTACTTTGGGAAGAAAATCTGATTGCTTCCAGGTCTTTTGTTATGATGATACATAAACCTATTATAAACATATAGGTAGCCATCTCTTCTTATACATGCATTTCCATTAAATTTTGTTTAGATATAAATTACTAATCACTCCTGGATATGAGAATACTAGGTCAAATGGTAAGATGACACACAGCTCTGTAAGAGATTTCAAAAATGCCTTGCAAAATGGTTATAACTTTTTCAGTTATAGCAAAGTTGGTGGGACTCCTCTCCCTGTAAACACTCAGAAGAAATAGATATTTTCACTTTGACAATTTTGCAGATAAGTTTAGTCTGCTTTGTGCTTCAGTAAGACTCATGAATATGAATGTTTTTATGTCTGGTTTTCTTCCTCTAATTTATTGTTTTATTTCTTATCATGTTAATTGTCACTATCACCAGCCCCTTTTTTTTGTTCTTGCTCTGAAAGGTGACTTTTATATTTCCCTGGGATGGCATTTTATTATATAGTTCAATGTTACTTGGTAGGAATGTTCATGCTAAGGTCCAGCCCTGTCTTAGTTAAACTGATGATAACCCCATGTATTCACACCACTGCGGTACTCTACAGGTCTCTAACCTGCTTCAAAAACATGTCACTGTTTTCCTGAAGAAATTCACTTACTAAAACTACCATTTTTTGGAAGGAAAAATTACTTTCTACTCTTCTGTCTTACAGTTTCTTTTTGCTGTTATTCCACATCCAACTGCTCTGTTTTCTCCAATTGTTATACTCAAATGTATATCATAAACGTTGATAAACTAGACAGTGAAGCCACAGAGATAAATGTGTGGTTTGCAGATAAACAATGGTTAACAGTTTATTCTCTAGAGTCACCAGGACTTATTGCAAATCCTTGCAAGCTCCCTAACAGAGAATATCTCTACCTAATCCACCTCTAGTCCCATGAGATCCACAATCAGGATTTATGACCAGTACCAAGAATGTCACTAACTAGCATGAACCACATCATCCTAAGAAAAACATGCATTTATATATGATTTTCATTATGATTTTTGGAACAAACTTTATCTCCCTAGTAATATCATTTGCAAAACATATAAGACAAATAATAATTACAATGTGAGATATATGTACATGTAAATTTGTCAGCCACTTATTATAGTCACTACTGTTGACTAAAGATGTTATTTCTAAGCGTCAGGATTCCTTAATGTATAAGAGGATATTAGAAGGTATCAGGAACATTGTGCATGTAAACTAGAACAGAATTGGCATGCTGTCTTCAGCATAATCAAAGGGATTAAAAGAAGAATAAACTGGATATAAAATACGTGTCTATAGATTTAAAGTTAATTAATATTGATTCATTATGCACCTATAGTAGACTGCTGGCATTATGATGTTTTGGAAAGGAATATATCCTGCAACTACCACTATTGTTGGTATATTCTAAGTGAAAACACTTTGAATAAATGTTTTTTTTTTTTTAAAAAAAAAAAAAAAAAAAAAAAACTGTGCCAGCCTTCAAGTGTTTCATAGGCTGGAAAAGATGACAACCCACTTGCCGAAGACATGAAGGACCACTATAACATAAATTATGATGTTTCCATTACACAGAAATCATGTGAAATATCACCCAAAAGACTGTTTCAGATTTACATGATAGAATATGAACTAAATACCATGATCACAAAGACCAGAATTCGTTTTTAATTTTCTTTATGTGAATGCTGTAGATTGTAACTTGAATCCACATGCTTTTGCGGCAGCCATTTTACTTACTGAGCCGTCTCTCCAGGTCCATGGCTTAAATAAGCACATAATGTGTCTACCTGAGTCCCTGAACCAGGGAGTTAGCATGACTGAATGGGCTCTGCTTAAAGACCGATTCTTGAAAAGCAGAAATCACTGCAAACTCATCCTTCCAGTCCTGTGCCTAAGCAATCCAGTAGACATGAACAATCAGCACCATATGCAAGTGTACAAGCAGGTGGATGAGTTTAAAGCTGTGTGATTGTTTCCTACACTCAAAGGGGGCTTCTATGTCACATCTATTGAATGAAAGACACTTGATCAGAAGACATTTCAAAGTCTCTGCATTAAACATTTTTTTTTTCCTTTTGTGGTTGTGTGATAAGAAAGGATATTTTGAAACTCTAATACTTCTAGCTATGGAGATAAGTGCTAGGTTTTATGGAACAACCTGTCACTTCAGGCTTGCCATTCACTTTGAACAGAAAGGTCTTGCTTGTTAATTCTAAGATTGTGCTTGACTTTGTAGCTTTGTCAATAGATCCTTACTTACTATGGAGCTTTGATCACTTTAGAAGCCAAGCAAAGAAGGGAATACTTAGCAATGTGGGATCCAAGGCTATGCTTAGAAGTGCTTGAAGAGTGTAAGAATGTTCTTACTACTTTTTGCTTTAATGTTGCCCTAAAGTGACCAGTCTTAAAAACTTCAGCTTGGAAACCAGACTGGTGTTGTAATCATGGATTGTTAAACAACAGTGGAAAGAGAATTTACCTCTTGGTATCCGAATCTCTTTTACTTTAAAATGGCTTTCAAAAATAAAAGATACATGAAAGGCTGTAATAATTTGCAGGGCATACAGTATTTAAAATTTCCATTTTTGCCAAACTCTGAAACATTACTTATTGTTACTGTGTGAAATTAACCATGGCTCCATTTCTTGGTCAGCATTCTGCTGTGGATTTATCTGAACATCAGCATGGTGTATCATCCTCTCATTTATTAATGCTTAAGATACAATCTTTGAATTACTTCCTTCCTAATTCAAAACAAATAGTTACCATTCATTGCCTTTATGGCAGGTAGAATCCCTACCCTCTATTTATCTTAGCACAGTTTTCATTTCACTGCTATTATTTATAAATTAATTTTCCAAAAAAAACGAGTACCTCATTTTTGCCTTTCACATAGGTCTCAGACTGCATCTCAGACTGCTTCATGACATGCATAGTTGAGACTATGGCACCTTTATATACACTCATTATTATTTCCTCTGTTATTAAATGATCATAAAACTTATGGTTAGTAACAACACATGTTTACAATTTCCTAGTTTGTATGAGTCATCAGTCTAGTTAAAAGGTTTTCTGTTGAGGTGATTTATAAGGCTAAAACCAAGATTTCATCCATGACTGAGGTCTTATCTGAGACTCACCTGCACAAGAATCCAGGCTCAATGTGTCAAGTCATTACCAATACTCAGCTTTCTAGTTTGCTAAATTGAAGGTCTCTTTTTTTTCTTTGCTGACATCGATAGATGCTCATCTACCACACTTTGTTCTTCATGCCCTTTCTGTGTGACAGCTCATGTTCACATAATCACACAAAACCTCCCACCTTGCTGAATTCTATTGATTCCATGTCAGTCAAAGATTGTAGATACTCTTATGTATCCTTCTCAGATTCTTGAAAAGCAAAATGATCTTTAGCAAAGGGTTTTTATCCATGCCATTTCCTTATATACTTCCCAATTCCTACTACAGATCAATGTGGGCTGCTTTGAATCATTTTATATATATATATATATATATATATATATATATATATATATATATATATAATATAACTTACCTGACCATGGTATGCTTTGATTAATGAATTTCTGTGTTTCTTTATTGCCTTTTATATATAGTTAAAATCTACAACATTGTTAATGATGTTGTATAAGTTTTATATATTATGTAAAACAACAAACCCATACTCAATAATGTTTATGGTCTTCCCTGTGAAAGTTTCTATATAGGCTAAGGATTTGACATAAGAAGCTCTAACATCTAATCTTTCTTCCACCATTAGAGTGTAATTTAGCTTTCCTCATGCTGTTTTGCCTTATCTTTTCTACAAGTTGCAATTCATTAACTGATATTTAATATATGAATTTGACCATAAGCTTCCTGTAGCTTGTGATAGTGCTTGTAAACAGACAAACAGAAAAGGGCTTATCCTAAGTCTGGCTGTTTAACATATTTGCTTTGTTCTGTGCTCTGGCCCTAGATGTGTGGTGATAGAGGCTTGACATAGGCCATCAATGACCAGAATGCAGAGCTTTTATGAAACTGATAACAAAGTTACCAAAACTCATAGCAACCCAGGAATGTAGTGATGAAAGGAATGTCAATGTCTCCTAGAAATGTGAGACGTGTTTGTTGAGTGCTATTTGGATGTAAATGGTTTCTCAGAATGGTAAGGTAATAGATTCTGGAATATGACAAAGAAGGAATTTCTTGTACAGCTGTTATGTCTCTGTTCTCTAGACATGAGTCAAATTGATCTTTCAATGTGCTTTTGACATTCAAATTTCTCCTTTCCTTTGTGGCTAATTTCTTTAGGTTTTTTTCTTCTTGATGCCCCTCCTGACTTCATCCTGTCCCCATATCCTTGGCCCTCATCTCCACTACATCTGTCTTTTATTAGATTTTATTTTTGTCATCTAATGTAAGAATATTACAGAAATCATGGAAATAAGTTAATTGTCTACATTATATAAAACATATTTGTGACTTATGCAATGAAATATAAAATCCACTGTGATATTAATTGATTAATTAGCTAATTAATTAATTATTTTTCTTTTGGCTTCACCAATGAGCAGAACATGGACCTGAATATGCAAATTGTATTCTGTGTCTTAGTTAGGGTTTCAATTCTGTGATTATGAATCTATGACAATAAAACAACTCAGTAGAAAAAGGTTTATGTCAGCATATAGTTCCATATTATAGTCCATCACTAAGAAAAGCCAGGGAAGGAATTCAAATAAGTAAGAAACCTGGAGGCGGGAGCTGATGCAGAGGTTTGAAAGATCATGCTTACAGTCTTGTTACTCATGGCTTGCTCATCTGCCTTCTTATAGCATTCGAGGACCTCTAGCACATCAGAAGCACTACCTACAATGATCTTGGCCATGCCACATCAATTATCAATAAAAAAAAGGTCCTACAGACTTGCCTGCAGGCCACTCCTATGGAGGCATTTTCTTGATTAATATTTCTTCTTTTCAGATGACCCTAGCTTGCATCAAGATGAAATAAAGCTAGCCAGTTCACTCAGATACAAGGTATCAAAAATCTTCAGACTATAACTTACGTTTCTTGTTATGAAAATAGGATTTAATGCAGAGGGTGAAGTGCTAAAAGGCATTATATAGAGTGAATCAGAGAATCACTCTGGAGATTTCGCTCTGGATAGTGAATTGTATATCATGGAGGCTTCTCATTAAACATTCAAGTGTGCATATCTTTTTATCTTCTTTTCACATCCAATTTATTATATTTAAAGTAAGATTCTTTTACTGTTACTTATTCTTCATTGTTAGTGTGTATTTCTAATGCACATGCCGGAAAGACACTTAGCAGATAGACAATAGCTGTTAGTTCAGAAGTAACGACAGTATCCCACACAAAATACCCAAGCAAATGTCCTGCAAATATAAACATTCAGGGCCTCCATAGTGCCATGATCAGGGTTACCACTGTCACCATCATCACTGCGGTGAAGGAGCAGTACACTGGGGGCCTTTTCCCCATTTAATTTCTTTTACATACTTATCACTCCATTCTTTGAATAAAAAATTGATTTTGCCAAGAAAATACAGCCAAGTAACTGAGGACCTTACAGAAAACAGGCCATGGAGCTGTGAAGAATTTGTTCTTTAGGAGAACAAATGTGATGTTTCCAGCAGGAACACAGGCCATGTACAAAATACCTGTGTACTTTGTTGCAAATCACAATTGCTTTTTAAGGTAGGCAAGGCTTCTTTCGCTTCCCAGTCAGTCACATTACACAAAAGCTTGTGCAATTGTATTTTAATGTTTGCATTCAGGTGAAATCCAAAGCATTTCAGTCTGCGGGGCCTCAGTTATTCAGGGTGCTCCTCGAGTCACGTTTTCCCAGATACCTTTCCGGGGATGGGAAATAGAATACATTATCTTCACTAATACATTACTGCTAAGTATAAAATAAGTTTTCAAAGAAATGCTAAAAACTTTTGAATGTCTGACCAAATGGCTGGATCGTTGCTTAGATGTCACCACCATGCTGTTTGCATGAGTGATTTGTACAAAGGATCTTGCAGTAAGTCGGTGCTTATATATTACTCTTTCAACTGTGACAAAGAAAAAGTTACAAGAGATTCCTTCTACCAATTCTTAGTTTTTAACTTCCTTATAAATTGAGGGACAGTGCTACTTCCAAAAATATTTTCCTTTTAGTCTTGGTAGGAAACGAAGTTTTTATTTCTTACCTTTTTTTCTTATTTTTATTCCTGCTGGTGTGGAAAAAAATTACTCTGACGAAAAGCAACTTGGGGAAGAAAGGGTTTATTTTCGTTCACAATTCCAGATTACATTCCATCTCTGCAGGAATTCCACAGAGGCAGAAGCTTGAGACAGCTGGTCACATGACATAAATAGTCAACAACTCATGCCACACATGCTTACTATTCAATGAGCTTTTTCTTCTCATCTGTAATCCAGGTCCCCAAACCAAGGAAGGGTACAGGCCTATATTCATGGTGGATCTTGCCACAGCAAGTAAGGCAATCAAGACAATCTTCACTAAACATGTCTACTAGCCAGCTTGATCTAAACAATCCCTTACTGAGGTTTTCCTCTTGGATGTTTCTAGGTTGTGTCAAGTTGATGATTATAATTAACTTTATCCCTCTTGTACACAGTCCTCCCTCCCCCGATCTCCTTCCTCCACCCTTCTCTCTTACACATGCGCATTCTGTGTCTCCTTTATCGATTATTTCTCTAAGTTGTAATATCTGAGTGTTTGCGGGTGGATTTGTGTGATATACACAGTCTAAGATGGAAAGAAAATGTTGTTTTCTTTCCAAATCAGAAAGAAAAATGTGTAGAGTCTGGAACGACAACAAAAATAGCTGCTTTGCCTCACAGTCTCCCTGCTCAGAAATATAAATTTTATCCTGAAGGGAATTCTCTTATGTGTCTAGAGTAGGCATCTTTCCATATATAAACATAGAGTGAAGTATGTGCAAAATCTTAAGTCTCCTTAAGAACTTGAGAAATCATTAATCTTGTATTATCTTTGCAAAAATGGGGCTGAGAAATTATTTATATTGTAAGCTCGGATTCAAGGCAATTCAAGTTCTGAGGAATTGAATTTCAGCAAAACCTTAGAATCCCACTTTCTTGAATTCTATATTCCTTCATTTACTTTGTTATTCATCTGTTAGTGCCACCCATAATATACAGCACTAGATTCTTATTCCATGAGTATGATGATATCATTTATTAATGTTGGTACTTAAAGTAAATTTTATGTTACTTCCAGGGTTTTTTGTGAAGGGTGTGATCTATGTTGGAAAGTCGCTATACCATTAACGGAGATCTAGGTTAAAATAGAAAGGTCATGACACGGTTACTAAAATTGTCTTTGAAGATTGCATGCGATTTTCTTCCTTTTGTTGTTGCTGTTCCTCCTATCAGACGGTGGTGTGTATTCTACCTCACTAACTCTCTGATAAGGAAAGCAGATAAGTGAATTAGACTTGGGGTTAGTGACTTGCTTTGAGACTTTCATGCCAGTCTTTTGTTGTCAATAAACCCCACATATGATAATCCCTAGACCCAACATGTTTTCCATTGTTTTACAATGTGACCAGGATCAAAAATAATGGAAAAGACAGACACAAACTCAAAGTTGACATTAACTTGTCCCTTCTGGTTATTGAACAGTTTTTCATTTAAGAAGTAGAAAGAAAAGCATTTTTACTATAAGACTGTTATGAAATGGTTCCTGCTTCCCATGGTACTAAGGCACATTTTTGTTCCCTGAACAAGAATCTGGAGAAATAGGAACTATACCCCAGCAACCATTGGCTGCGCTTGTTGACAAATTGAAGTATATGAGGACCTACTTCCCAAGGTTAAAAGAAGACTGTCAAGAAGTAAAATGCTTTGTTTGTGTTAGTCATTTCAAAGCCCCAAATTATGGGTATATCTTATAAAGCAAAGGCAGAAGGGAGCTGATATCAAGAACCTAATGTCATTGAATCTGTGGTGCAGCCTGGGAAGCCACAAGTTAAGTGAATCAGAAAGGTGTACTTGGAAAGTAATGCTTTTAAAATTCTTGTTCAGATTTTTTAGCCAGTATGTATTTTCAAAGGTTATGTGCAAATGTATTAGTATCTATTAACTTTAGAGAAAAAGTATAATTAGCACAAAAGCTATATTGTATCTACTCTGGAATTTACCATCCCATAAAGCACATTTAACTACTCTGGTCACAATTCTTTACAATTTAGTGGTAGGGTTCCATAATTACTGGAGGGCCTTGGGAATACATAGGGGTTTTGAACTATATCCTCATGAGAAACTTGTAAGAAAAATGAAAAGATTCCCAAACAGAAGAATAACAAGAATTGATGTATGTCTCTTGAGATGATAGGCAAATCTCACAGTTGACTTTTCTATAGACTGCAAACTTTATGATTATCTGACCACACGTATAAACTCCCCAGCTTTTTAGTGCTTAAGTTTTTGGTAAGGGTGTTTATCAGGTGTGAGAACACGGTTACTGTTCACGTGGCACACTGATCTCCTGGTTGGAATGCTTATCAGAATTACTTGGAGGGTCATGGAATGCAGCTTTTGAGCTTCACCTTAAGATTCTAAGCTTTGATAGTTCTTTAGTACAACTGGGAGTCTAGATGCCTAGCACATTTCCAAGCATTTAGTACTGCCAATTTGCAGACTACATATTGAGAATGACTTATATTGTGAATGGCAATGTCATAGCTCTCTACTTAGAGTCCGTGATAGTGTGGTAGGAGATTTGAAAAGCATAATAAAGGATGTGTGTTATGTCTTTCTGTAGTGTTCCTGGGATACTTGTCAAGGTGTTTTGTATTTAATATAGTATCAATATATTAGGGAATGGAGTTCAAACATTTCATAACATGTTCCAAGCAAAACACAAGACCTTGCAGATGTGTTTCTCAATCACAATTGTCTCCTTTTACCTATGAATCTGCTCCGATAACCTAACTTGCTGTAGGTTTTCAACCATTTATACCCAAATAGAACATTTAGAATTTCTTACTAGCAAATGTCTATTTGACTAATCTCAAATTCCAAGACTCTTGAAATAGAAATATAATCTTGAAATTAAAACAGAAGGGCTTCAAAAGCCTATTTGGTCCCAGGCAAGGCTTATTGTTTGTCTTATAAGTAAGTCAGAAACAGAGATAGAGCACTTTTTTATTGGGTAAGATAGTACTAACTTTGGTCTTTCTCATTGGCAGAATTAGAGACAGGACTTAAAAGTAGTCAACGATAGAATAGATATTTTTTAAGACTATTCTGTGCTATACAGCCATTTCATCAACAGCATTAATTCCTACTGTTAGTAAGTAACTAACATTAGCTGAAAAAACAATTGGTGGACAGAAAAATAAATGTATATCATTAGTATAACCTATGTGTGATGAGACTAAGCATCTTCTGTTTTAATAAACTTGCAATCTACTTCTTAATTATAGATTTGTTAATTGTTGTGTAAACACACATGTGTAAATTCTTTTTTTAAAAATATTTTTATTTTTGTGGAGGTCTGAGATTCATATCAGGTGTCTTTTTCGATTTCTACCCATTTTCATTTTTGAGAAAGTTGCTCTTCCTCAATGAACCTAAAGCTCACTGATAGACTGAATTGGCTGGTTAGCAATCCACAGAGTCCTCTTCCTCTGCCATCCCACCTCTGAGATTGTGAAGGTTTCTAACCATACCTGTTTTTTTACATTGGCACTTGGGAGCCAGAGGAAAGACCTCATGCTTTCCAGAAAAGTATTGTTGAGATTGAGCTATTCTCCCATCCTTGTGAAACCCCACCTCCTTCTTTCAAGTGAAATATTATTCTGTGGAATATGTCACCAAAACAGAGATGTGCTGAAAAAAGAAATCAGTGTTGGTGAGACAGTTTAGCTGGTAAAGGCTCTTGCTGACAAATATACCAACCCATGTTTAGTCATCAAGCCATATGGTAGAAGAAAAATGTGACTCCAACTCCTGCAAGTTGTACTCTGACCTCCACAAACAAGCACCCACACAGAATAAATAAATAAAATGAAATATAAAATTTAACAAAAAATTAGCCCACCTCAGATAGAATAATATAAATAAAGCACATAGTAAAAACTTTGGTTATTCAAACAACTAATAGTGTTTTTGTTATGTAACTATTATGTAATATGAGCAATTATATTCACACATTTACTCAAAACACACCCTAATTAGAGATGAAATTGGAAGAAGACCACAGAAAACTACAAATGGATGTAGGCTTAAATACTTACAGCAAAGTTAAAGGTGTGATCTTTTTTCAATCCTTGAGGCTTTTCTGGGTGTTTCTCATAGTCTGACCGTCCCATCCGTATTAATTTGTTCCTGACTGCTCTTTAGAATGGAGGTGCTAATTAATTCCTTTACACTTCTTTGCACAGTCCAGTGCCTTCTGAGGTGTTTCTTTGAGTTGCTTACAAAAAAAGATGTGCTTCCCACCATGAGTATGTAATACTTTTGTAATTAGAAACTTGAAATAACATATAACTTTTAAAGGCGTGTAAGCATCCTGCTCCCTTTTTGAATCACAACTAGCACTCCTCAGTGGGCTAATGTGTCAGGTAGATTCCATGGTATACCCCATGCGATTTTGAGTTGGTTTCCATTAGGAAAGACCTAAGGATGGATGAATGGATAGGTGGATGGATGAATTTTCGAGTAGTGGGACATATTTAGAACCTTAGGACATAAACTGTTCTATTACTGAGCTGCATCAACATCTCTTTTCACTTCTTAGCTTGAGATAGGTTCTGAAGAAGTTACATAAGCTGAACTTGAACCCTCTGTAATCAAGGAAAGCTTTAAAATTGTGTTCTTCCTACATCAACTTCTAAAGTAGTTGAGATCACAGGCTTGTGATATAAGACCTCTGTGATTTTCTTTGGAAATACAGTTACCCAGAATAATAGGATTCTGGTGGAGGAGTCATTTCCACCAGAGCAGTGTTTTCCAGTTGTGTATGTTACTCTGTTTTCTGATAGTCAATGCTTTGTTTGATGACTTCAAAATATGTCTTCCAATTACCTCCACATTGTGATTCTCAACTAGAAGTTTCCCTTTTTATTACATAGGCAAGCAATAAGACAAAATTCAACACAAACCATTTATTTTAGTCGTATTTATCTTTTTTTCCCATACACGAAAGAAGTTCCAGGTTTTGACTTGAGATTTTCAGGATTTGTTGTTGTTGTTATTGTTATTTGAAAAAAAACAAAACAGTTTTTTCCTTGATTGCTTTTTATTTTGTGTATTCTACTTTATCCTTAATTTGTCACATCTTCATTATTATTATAAACATTGCTAATAATACTTTTTTTTGGTTTTTCAAGACAGGGTTTCTCTGTGTAGTTTAATAATACTTTTTAAAATAATTTTACCTTTTACAAGATTTCATACATGAGGACTGCATCTGCATCACTTCTGCCCCTCCCTCCAGCTCTTCCCATGTCCTCTCTTCTCTCCTCTCTTTCTCAAATTCACTCTCTTCTTTAATGGTTGTTACATGCATACACACACACACACACACACACACACACACACACACACACACATATATATATATATATATATATATATATATATATAATGACTTGGAACAGGAAAACCTGTGCATAAGCTAATCACTGACAGAGATGGATTCTCGCTCACTCAATAGCCATTGGCTACCTGTGGCGCTTTATGTAGGAGTAAGACTATTAGGAACTTCTGTGAAGGTTGGTATGTCACCTGCCATTTTCATTATGCTGGTCTTTTTCAGGCAACCATACTGCTAGCCATCCTTGGATGCATTTTTCATGTCATATGTAGAAAATACTATCTAACAGTAGGTGTCCTGGGTCCTTGCTATGTACCCTGAGTCTGGTGTAGTTTTGCGTTAGAGTTATACAAGTTGGGCTTCAGCTCCTTGTAGTCACTTATCCTCTGTAATTTGATCAGTTGGGAATTCTGTAACAGTGTCAACCTGTTAAAATAAAGAAGAAGAAGCTTCTTTGATGAGGAGTAAGATCTACACTTACCTGTGGCTATAAATTAAGTATTTAGAATGCAGTTATAAATGGTGATAATTTAATAGACTGTAAGCAATAGATTCTTCTCTCCAGCCTATGATCTCTCTAACCATAGATTGTTGGCTTAGTTTAAGGTACCAGGGTGAATTCCCTCCTATTAAGCACATTGTAAGTCCAATTATACAGCTGTTGGTGATTTCCAGATGAAAGTGCCACCATTGCACTATTTTAGATAGCTTACCAATCTGGCCATTGTTGTAGTTCATAGTCTTTACAGGTAGGTAGGAATACTGCATGCTCTTCTTCCTTGGTAGCTTACTAGAAGCTCCAGGTAATGTAAGAGTCATTTCTCAGGGAAGAAACTTCCAACTCAGCTCTATATTGATTCTTCCAAGTGTTGTGTCTAAAGTAGGTGATGTCTTCAGCAATATACTCTTACCTTCAGAATCTGGAAGGCAACCAAGGGCAATAGTATTATTACTTATTGATTTAGGAGTCTCTCTTTGTCCTTTGAACAACCTTTTAAGAGTATGCCTATAATTGGGTTATTTGTCAGATAGTGCAAAGCTCTTGAGGAGCACCACATTCACTTGTGAAGTATTTTATTTCAAAATATGTGAGTTCACATGTGTATACACACAACCACACCCATTACTACATAAATAAATATTTATTGCTCTACCAGAATTTAGCTCAAAGATGTTCATAATTCAATCCAGTGAAATAGCTTAATACATGCTTGCATAAACACACACACACACACACACACACACACACACACACACACACCCCTACAGAGTCATCCCAATCTATCAATGGTTCTCTTACAACACACTTAGATCCCAAAATCTGTTGGTGATTAAGTATCAAATAAAATAATATATTTGTATACAATAAATATAATTTATACTACATTCTTTGATTATCTATAAATTTCTCATGAAATTCATGTATATGCCAAAGATTTTTAAATAGTTATGCATGATAATTATTTAAAACATGATGGCAAGATACAGTCTGGAAATATTCAGCAAAGTTATACTGCATGTGTGTGTATGTGTGTGTGTGTGTGTGTGTATGTGTGTGTGTGTGTGTGTGTATGTGTGTGTGTGTGTAGTATACATGCATGTATATGTGTGGGTCTATAGAGTGGTGCATGATCATGGAGACCAAAAGAGGACAACAGATGTGCTGCTCATTTATTGCCTGCTTTAAGTCTTTGAGACAAGTTCTCTCACTGAACTTGGAGCTAGGCTGATATACAGCAAGCTCAAGTGATACTTCTGTTTTCACATCTCACAGTGCTGGCTTTATAGGAGCACATGGAGCCACCCAGTTTTTTATGTGAATGTTATGATCTTTATGCAGTGCACCATATCTCTAGCTACTAGTCACATTTTTAATTAAAAAGTATTTTTACTGTTTTATATGTATGAGTATGTTGCCTGCATATAAGTCTGTGTACCATGTATGTGCTTGGTACCTGCAAGGGCCAGAAGAGGGTGTCTGTCTTAGTTAGGGTTTTGATTGCTGTGGAGAGACACCATACCACAACAACTCTTATAAAGGAAAACATTTAATTGAGGTGGCAGCTTACAGTTTCAGATTAGTCCATCATCATGATGGCAGGGAGCATGGTGGCATGCAGGCAGACATGGTGCTGGAGAAGGAGCTGCTGCATGTTGATATGCAGACAACAGAAAGTAAACTGTCTCATTGGGTATGACTTGAACATATATGAGACCAAAGAACCTGCCTCCACAGTGACATTCTTTCTCCAACATGACTACACCTACTCCAACAAAGCCACACCTCCCAGTAGCTCCATTCCCTGTGATCTTATGAGAGCCAGTTACATTCAAACTACCACAGTGTCCATCCTACAGAACTGGAGTTGTGGTTGGTTGTGATCTACCATGTGGGGTCTGGGAATTGAACTTGGGTCCTCTAGAAGAGCATTCAGTGCTCTTAAGTGTTGAATCATCTCTCTCTACCACATGCCACACTTGTTTTAAAAGAAAAAAAATATTCTAATCTTGCTAGAATTCCCATATTCTCACCCAAGTTTGTAATGAGGCACTGTGGTGCTTCTGTGTCTAAAAGTTCTTTTTTCATGAATACTGATTTCCACACAGTGATATGAAATCATGTACCAAAGGATATAGAAACATGTTTCATTCTCTCTCTCTCTCTCTCTCTCTCTCTCTCTCTCTCTCTCTCTCTCTCTCTCTGTGTGTGTGTGTGTGTGTGTGTTTGTATATCTGTGTGATGGTGTGAGGGGTGTTTCTATATCTATGTGTTTCTGTGTTTTCTAGGATGTATTATTTGGATATTTTAATTATGTCACAAATATCTTACAGACTCTGATGTGTGTTTCAACTGATAAATTTACAATGGGAATCTGTTTGTTTCTAGCCCATTATGGGAATCTAAAGGTGAATTATTTTGCTGGAGAGGTGGCTCCATGGATAAATTTATTGCTATATAAGCATGTAGACATGGGTTCAGGCACCCAACTCCCATGTGAAAAAACCAGACATGGTGATACATGACTGAACTTTGAATGCTGGGGTGGAGAGGAGAGAGCCAGACCCCTAGAGCTCACTGGCCAATCAGTGTAGCTGATATAGTAAAGAAAATATGCAGTGACAGACACTTCAACTTCAAATAAGTTGAAGAAGTGTTAGAAGAAAGCATTTGATTTTTGACCTCTCGACTCCACAGGAGCACTCATGGGCATGAATGCCCCCCACCACACACACTGAAAAATTCCCAAATACAAGTTATTTAATAAAATAGTATTAAATAAATGATATTTGGGCTAAAGACATAATCATTCATCTACTTTGATGGTAATTACAGATACTTAAATAAAAGAAGACTCTAATACTTGGCAACAAGGCAGACAACTAAGAACAAGGTATAAAAGGAAGTTAAAATGATGTGTCACTCTGAAAAATTTAGTGTATTACTGGCATACTTTGTCTTTGGGAAAGAGATGTGGGTGAAGCTTGTACATAAGGACCAGCTGATTACTAACAATTTTCTGGGGAAATTTGGGAGCTTCTCTTCCCATGTGAGATAATGTCTTGAAATACTTCTCTGGAGAACTTAAAAACAACAACAACAACAACAAACAGATTCCAGTGTTCTTGTATCTGATCCACAGTCCTTACTTCACACATTTTCATGCACACGTGTACAAAATACTGCCACATTTTTTCTTTCCGCAGGGGAACAGCTGCAGAGATATTAATTGTGCTTCCGTTATAAATGAATTGCCAACAGGGACAGAGTGGGCTGGGTATCTCATCAGCATGCCCTTTCTGGTATAAATAATGAGACAGGAACTGAGTAAATTGGAAATTTGTGATAAAAACGAGATGTGATGTTATGAAGTCCCACCAGCTCTTTTTTTCTGGATTTATTGATTTTAAGGCACTCTGCAAAACAGCTAAATCAATGATTGTCTGTCACAAAAAAAATGTAGTCTAAAAGGGCTATATTACTGGGGTCAACTATGAATTAGCCCAAAGGGTAAACACAGAGGTAGAATAAATGTTAGAGAAAAGAAAAAATAAAGCCATGTATGTTATAAATACCTGGAAAGACATAGCTGTTAGGAAAGAGCATATGTGGTCTTTTATTCTAAAGGAGGTTCTTAATAGAATTACTATAAATAACTGAAAAAGTGCACATAGAATTAAAGTGGGCCCTTTTATAATTACATATATATATATATATATTTCTTATATATACATATTCTTCTATACATGCATATTTCATTCAATGCTCTTATTTTGTAATTTTTTGATATTATAAAATAATTAACATAATTTTCCTTTCTTTTTCCTCCCTTCAAACCCTCCTGCTCTCTTTCAAATTCATGACTTTTTTTCTCCAAAGCTTGTGATGTATATATAGCCAAATACAACCATCTCAATCTCTATAGTGTTACTTTTTTACACATGGTTTTTGGACTGACCAATGTGCATTGGATAATCATTTGGTGTACTCTTCCCTAGGGAGGACTTTCTCTGACTTGCTCTAGCATTCCTTAACTTCCTATTTTCTAAGGTTGAAGCCTAAATAGATTTTCCCCTCCACATTAGCATGTCTTGTTTTCTAGAATGATACCATTTTCTTGCTACTGTACTTCCCTCCAGCTCTTCCTAGGTGCTTTCTTTGAAGCACTTGATGTTTTGTGCCGTGCCTCTTAAGTTGTTAGCCTCTTTCTCTTTGATTGTTTTTGATACACACAAAGACACACACATGCATGTCCAAATATGCATTATGCTTGCAGAAAAATCCAACCTGATGAGTCATTTTTTTTCTGTTGATTGTGTTTATATGATACAAAGGCAAGACTCTTTCTTTCTTTCTTTCTTTCTTTCTTTCTTTCTTTCTTTCTTTCTTTCTTTCTTTCTTTCTTTCTTTCTTCTGTTCTTTCTTCCTTTCTTTCTTTTGTTTATGGAACTGAGGACTGAACTGAAAGCCTTGCACTCATGTGCTCTACCACTGAATTGCTTGCTAGGCAAGCACTCTACCACTGAGCTAAATCCCCAAGTCCCCACGCTGCATTGGACAGCCAATAAAAGACTCTTCCTTAGGAAAGGCTAATTCTTCTTCTCTCAAGAATCATTCATTTCCTGTAGTTCTTTGTGTAGAGATGGAACATCTCAAAAATTTCTCTCATCCACATTAGTGTATCCATTTACATTGTCATCCATCTTGTCTTGTTTATGTATATGTTTTTATGAAAGACTATTTCACAAAAGACTTACTGGTATCTTTGTCCTTCAAGTCTTTCCATCCATCTTCCAAGATGTTCCTTGAGTCATATATGTAGGAGCTTTTACATAGACATAGTCACTGGGCCTGTGCTCCAATCTGTTGATCTCTGCATTATGTCCAGTTGTGTGTTTTTGTGATGTTCCATTTACTGTAAAGAGAGACTTCTTTGCTGAGGGTGGTATCTACACTTACCTGTGGATATAAAGCTAAGATTAGAATGTGGTAAGGAATTATGATGGTCTAGTCAAGTGTTGGTCACAGAATCTTTTCTAAGGTCTATGACCTCATTAGCTCCAGGGAGCTGGCTTGTTTTCCTGAACCATACACAATTTCTTTCCTCTTGAGTGGGTCTTAGATCCAATTATAAAGTTGTTGGTTACTATCCACATAGGAGTGCTCCATATTGCACCTTTTTGAATACCTTGTCATGTTGGTCCTTGTCATGATTTATAGGCATTGCAGATATGGATAGAACTATTAATTGCTTCCCTGTCTTGGCAGCTTGTAGAGTATAGAGCTAGATCACAAGAATGAGGCCTTCAGATCATTCTTTTGTTTGCTTTTTGTTTGTTTGTTTGGTTGGTTTTTTGTTTGTTTGTTTTACAAGACAGGGTTTCTCTATGTATTTTTGGTACCTATCCTGGATCTGGATCTCGCTCTGTAGATGAGGCTGGCCTCAAACTCACAGAAATCTGACTGGCTCTGCCTCCTGAGTGCTGGAATTAAAGTCATGTGTCACTACCACCCAGCTCAAATTGGTTATTTTTAAAGTTAGTTTTTTTCAATGTTTCCTTAAATTCTGTGTTTAATTAATTTTTCAAGGTATTATTTCTTTTTAATATGTGGGGGTACACACATATGCCACAGTGCACATGTGAATGATCAGAGGACAATTTTGTGCAGTCATGTTTCTTCTTCAACTATTATATTGTTTCCGGAGTCAAGCTTATCTGTTGAACTCTCTCACTGACAATCTCTTGTGTGCTTTAAAAGCACCAACTTTTTAGTTTCATTTTTATAAAGATTCAATAAAATTTTTATAGGTCGATTGCCCCTTGTCTAAAATGATTTGAATCAGAAGTTATTTTATCTCTTTGGATTTTGGAATATTTCTATGGGAATAATGAGATGTCTCAAGGATAGGATGCAAAGGTAGCTAAAAATTTACCTATGCTTCTTCTCTACCTATACACACAACATGGAGACAAATTTTACACAATGTTTTTAGTGTATCTTTGCTCTGATTATAACCTATCACATGAGGTCAGCTGTGAAAAATCTGTGAAATTATCTGTTCTCGAAATGTTCTGAAATTTGGGGCACTTTTCACTTCAAATCCATGGTTTCAAAATACTCAAACTGTATCTCCCAACGTAGTGTCATAAAAAATTAAATTTTGATAGTATTAAATCTAAATATGGGTGGCAGATATGTTTGTGCACTTTATGTGGTGTTTGGAACAAAGCTCCACTTTTATATTTTTATTTAATCAAGATTTAATGTTTGAATTGAGTTTAAACCCCATGCATTGTCACAACACACACACACACACACACACACACACACACACACACACACAAACTTCATTTACAATGTCAGTATTCTGAGTTCATACAACCTACCTTTAAAGTTGGGATGCACATGATATTACTTCATTAGGAAGATTTTATTTACACACTTTTCACATAAAGTCTAGTTTTTCTTGGTTGTCTTCTTGGTACAAAACCTGGTCCTTAATCATAGTAAGAGCTTAGGATTCCAGATTATGCAGTGATGTTCTTTCTACACCTCTCCACTTGGTGGATAGCATGTTCTTCACAGGTCAGGGAACACTCATCAGCATCTTTGGCATAACCAACAGTAATTAATAGCTGTAACAACTAATGAAGATGCATAGAATGAGAAAGGACTGAGGGATGAAAAGTAAAGGAAAGAAGGAAACACATAGAAAGAACACAATGAAAAAAATGAGTGTGTGTTCTGTTTTCTTGCTAATATTTCATTGGGCTATAAAAGACCTACTCTAGAACTATCAGTACATCTCTAGGGTGAAAAGCATGATGCTTTGGGAATTTGTTTCTCTCATATAGTTTACTTTCTTTCCTTCCCCTTTCTACCTTTCCAATTAAAAATAAAATCTCAAGATGTTAGCTGTACCTTGCTTAATCATTTTTTATGTGTCTCCCTATTTGTGTGACCCATTGCTTAGCCTTTCACATATTCTTTTGTTCTTGCCAAGATTTTAATTAGGATACATAGAGATTCCAGTGTTATTTCTCAAAAAAAGTCTTGCTAGATATTCACAGATCAAAGTCTCATAGCACTCTTATAGTATATTTTATTCCTCTGTTCTGAATTTCCTGTTTAATATGACTATATATTATTTCTTTTTTTTTTTTTTTTTTGGTTTTTTGAGACAGTGTTTCTCTGCATAGCTTTGCGCCTTTCCTGGGACTCACTTGGTAGCCCAGGCTGGCCTCGAACTCACAGAGATCCGCCTGGCTCTGCCTCCCGAGTGCTGGGATTAAAGGCGTGCGCCACCACCGCCCAGCTTTATATTATTTCTTTATATACTCCTGTAAAGCTTCCTTTAGATTCATAATTTCTTTAAGACAATCTATGGAAAAGAAAAGAGGAACTGCCTTATCCCAATACTAAAAAGTGATTTGTTAGTATTACAGGAGCATGCGATCATTCAAGCAGGAAAGATAGGGTTACTTTGCCTTTGCTTCAAATATACTTTATTCATTTGTAGGTGTGTTTTGACATTAGTCGCGTTGCAAAGGCTAATTTTCTAGTGCTCCCTACAATGTAGATTATTTGTAAGTAATAGACATGTATGGGTTATATTGTTGAGCTTCAGATATAGCAGTCTTTGAGTATTTCTGATAAGTTGCCCATAGTTTAGGTAGAACTCTGAATTTGAGAAGAAAAAATGGACAGCCTAAAATATTGTTTATTTAATAACCAAATACACCAAATATTCTGTGATTAGAAACAAAGTTTCATTCAAAATATACAGATGCTAGAAGACCTGTATTGTATAAATATATTCATTTGCTTCTTCATTTGCTTGTAGAAAGAAATGTTGGCTTGGTTCTGATGGAACTATATTTCTGTGTAAGATTCTCACACCATCACATGGGCCTTGGCTATAAGAGATACAAATATTCATCTCAGGCTGCTGTAAAATATATATTTTAATATATAATATATATATATATATATATATATATATATATCCAAGAGGTCTGGTAAACTAGAGACATCTAGAGACATTTCTTTCTCACTTACTGGAGGACAGCCTGTCCAAGCTGGAGGCAGAGGATCAGAAATTTAGTGTCACTCTTGGTTATATAGAGGTCTGAGGCCATCTTAGGCTACATTAAGCTCTGTCTCAAAATATTTACACATTATTTTCTCAAGTTTTAATAGACTGTCTTTAACTATACTACAGCAAGACCATCACAAAGCCTTTATTCATGTGGATCAAAGAGAGTTCTAGAGGTATTTGCCATATGAATTAACTAGGTTTCTTTCTTTGTTTAATCGTGCCATTCTTCTCTTTCATAAGCAAAGAAGTGACTAATTAAACAAACTTGAGCAGTTATTGCAAATACTCAAATAGACATATTGGTAAAATGTGTATTTTAATAATATCTTCTATGTTCTTTACTGTAGCACATTTCAGAAAATTTTAATGGTATTGTAGTAAATATCACCTTTTTTCAGGATCATACACATATCCACTCATACACACACACACACACACACACACACATTCACCTCTCTTCCAAAATTTGAACAGACAACTGTTTACCTTACATATTGATGTGGCTTAATTCTAATCTTAGCATACTGTTCTAATTTCACACCCTTCAGATATATGGTGGCTTGATATTTGAATAATGCTGCTTCAATGTGCAGTTGCCTAAAGGTCAATCCCAAGGTTTTGGAATTGACATAAATTCCTGAAATTTCAGGCCAATTATTATATTATAGTCATACACCATATTACTAGTTAGGTAGGTTTCTATTGCTGTGATAAAACACTGTGATCACTAGCAAGTTTGGAAGGAAAGGGTGTATTTTATCTCTTTGGTCATACTCCAACAACGAGGGAAGTCAGAGCTAGAACTAAAGGCAGTAACCTGCAGGCTGGAATTGAAGCAAAGTTCATGATGTGGTGTTGCTTACTGACTTCCTCTCTCTGCTTTGTTGTACAACCCAGGACCACCTGACCAGGGGTGGCAATCTAATTCACCAATCATTAAACAAGAAAATGCTAACACAGACTTAGGAAGAGACAATCTGATGGAAGCATTTTTTTCAACCAAGGTTCCTCTTCCCATATAACTCTAACTTATGTCAAGTTGACATAAACCAACCAGGACACCATCAGAGAAAATTCTGGATAGAATTCAAATTCTCACAATGGGAAAGGAGAACCTCTGGATCAAATCTCCATCACATATATCACCATCATTGCTGCTGCCCTTGGCTAGTAGATTATTTTGTTGATGCATGTACTAGGGGAGTTTTCAACCACCTTCATGCTTACCCTGCATAAGAAGTTGTCTTTGTGACTGCTCCATTCATTCCATGGTAACCTTGTCCTTGAATCTCAATTTCATACTTGAGCACTTACTAATTACCTTCTTAGATATAATTACACATGTGGATGCAGGACTGTGAAGCTTGTGACCCATGATAAGACGTTCCACCACCTTTATCATACTTCTAGTCATGAGATAGATTTTTTTCACTGATAAAGACACTTTCCACATTTTTAGTTCCTCATAAAAAAATCTCCTGTGAATTATATCTCATATGGGAGCTACACATGAGTTTGAGAGTTTGATTTCACATTGGCTTGGTTATGTGAACCCAACTTGAAAATAGAGCATGGCTACCATCATAAGATTAAGAGTTGAGAAAATATTGCTTATTATTAACTAGTAAGATTAAAATGACAGGAAAACAAAAACGATGGTATCCATACATGATATCAAATGTCAGACTACTGTATTAATTTGTAGACT
This sequence comes from Peromyscus leucopus, assembly GCF_004664715.2. Taxonomy (NCBI): domain Eukaryota; kingdom Metazoa; phylum Chordata; class Mammalia; order Rodentia; family Cricetidae; genus Peromyscus; species Peromyscus leucopus. Next base: position 100,801,838 of record NC_051067.1, on the reverse strand, counting down.
AACAAGTTATCCATTCAATCTTGGGCACAATATTCACTAAATAGATGTTTCTGTACAGGATACATTTTAAGATGATAGAGAAAAACAGAAACCACTAGATTGTTTTCCCTGTACTCAAAGATTTGAAATTCAGAAAAATTGTTTTATGTACACCATGATTAAAGAGCAGGCATTCAGATGTTTAGGTCTGGTCTGAATGCAGATCTTTCACATCTCTGTGTGTATTGATACTATCACACCATATTGTCAAATGTTGCTTCAAAGATAATAAAAGTTCTTTTATACAAGGCATTGTTCTTACGTGTAAGGAGGACCATACCATATAGAGCCATGTTTAAGGAGTAGAGTAAATTATAAGGATATGTTTTTCTGGCATGTGTAATTCTGGAGGTGAGAAGTATAGGGTGAACTTAAAAGGATAAGAAAGAATACTGTTCTTTATTTATCTGTTAGAATTTTTTAAATTTTTTATTGAAAATAGTTTCTTTTCTCATATACTACATCCTGACCACAGTTTCCCCTCCCTCCACTCCTCACAGCTTTCCCTCACCCTCCCTCTCCTCCAGTTCCAAAGAGTAGGACTTCAGGAAGACATCAGCCAAACCAGACAAAAGAGGATACAACTAAACATGGCAAAAGCCCTCATATCAAGGCTGGACTAGGCACTCTTAAGAAGCTTGTAGTCTAAAAAGGGGAAGTCTCAACCCATTAAAATTTATACACAAAATAAAAGGTGCCCCAAAGACAGTCAAATAACGCATTGTGAGGGCTCAGAGGTGGGGACACTCCAATATAAGAATCAAGTATGTCTTCAAATTCTTGTGGTTATTTGTTAAAGAGTGAAAGAAACAGATTTGTCTGACCAAGTGTTTGGATAAAGAATGTGATTCAAAATATTAGCATTCTGATTGTTTTCACTTTCAATGGCTTTTTTAAAATTTTATTTTACATTATAATTTAATTCTACATATCAGCCACAGATTCCCTTATTCTCCCCACTCCTGCCCACTCCCATCCCCCTCCCCTTTCCCCCAGCCCACCCCCCATTCCCATCTCCTCCAGGGCAAAGACTCCCCTGAGGACTGAGATAGACCTCATAGACTCAGTCCAGGCAGGTCCAGTCCCCTCCTCCCAGACTGAGCCAAGCGTCCCTGTATAAGTCCCAGGTTTCAAACAGCTATCTCATGCAATGAGCCCAGGACCTGGTACCACAGCCTAGATACCTCCCAAACAGATCAATCCAATCAACTGTCTCACTTATTCAGAGGGCCTGATCCAGTTGGGGGCCCCTCAGCCTTTGGTTCATAGTTCATGTGTTTCCATTCATTTGGCTATTTGTCTCTGTGCTTTATCCAACCTTGGTCTCAACAATTCTCGCTCATATAAACCCTCCTCTTTCTCGCCAATTGGACTCGCAGAGCTCCACCTGGGGCCTTGCCATGGATCTCTACATCCAGTTCCCTCAGTCATTAGATGGGGTTTCTAGCATGACAATTAGGGTGTTTGGCCATCCTATCACCAGAGTAAATCAGTTCGGGCTGTCTCTCCGACTATTGCCAGCAGTCTGTTGTGGGGGCATCTTTGTGGATTTCTGTAGGCCTCTCAAGCACTTTGCTACTTCTTGTTCTCATGTGGTCTTCATTTACCATCGTCTCCTATTCCTTGTTCTCCCTCTCTGTTCTTGATCCAGTTGGGATCTCCCACTCCCCCAAGCTCTCTTTCCCTCGACCCTTACCCTTCATTACTCCCACTCATGTCCAGGCTGTTCATGTAGATCTCATCCATTTCTCCATCATTGGGCGATCCTCGTGTCTTTCTTGGGGTCCTGCTTTCCAGGTAGCCTCCCTGGTGTTGTGAGTAGCAGTCCAGTCATCCTTGTTCCACATCTAGTATCCTCCTATGAGTGAGTACATACCATGTTTGTCTTTTTGAGTCTTGGTTACCTCATTCAGCATGATTTTTTCTAGATCCATCAGAATGACTAAGATAATAAACACTGAAAATACCTTATGCTGGAGAGGATGTGGAGCTAGGGGAACTCTCCTCCACTGCTGGTGGGAATGCAAGCTTGTACAACCACTTTGGAAATCAATATGGTGCTTTCTTAGAAAATTGGCGATTAATATCCCCCAAGATCCAGCTATACCACTCTTGGGCATATACCCAAGAAATGCTCAATCATACCACAAGGGCACTTGCTCAGCTATGTTCATATCAGCATTGTTTGTAATAGCCAGAACCTGGAAACAACCTAGGTGCCCTTCAACTAAAGAGTGGATAAATAAAATGTGGTACATATACACAATTGAATACTACTCAGCAGAGAAAAACAATGACATCCTGAGGTTTTCAGGCAAATGGATAGATCTAGAAAGAGTCATCCTGAGTGAGGTAATCAAAGGCTTTTTAATACTTTTTTTTTTCTAATTTCCCCAAAATGATTAATTCACATCAGGCAAGTTCATCTCAATTTGTAACTTCTGTGAAGTTGGACACAGGATCATCCTTTTCCTTCAATATAAACCTTACCAAGTGTTATCATCAAAATCTCCTCATATCAAAACCCTTCATTGAGTTTTTTTTTTTTTGTTTTGTTTTGTTTTAAATCCAGTCTCCTGGATTCTTCAATATTTGGTTCACATACAATACACGATAATACCATTTTGTAGCTATTGCTGAAAATTTTTACCCTCTCACTCTTTGGCTTCTGAAGAGAGCAAGATTTTTCCCCTAATGATGGTTTCTAAGCTACTTAAATAGAGGTTTGACACATGGCAGGATATCAATAAAAGATGGTGAAGGTCCTGAATGGGAGATAAGGTCACTTACCTGACTGCTTAATGGAAAACAACATGTAGAGGATAGCATATTATCTGTGTTAGCAAACATTATTGTTTAAGAAAGATACCTCTGAAATCAAAATTATTCTAGTGACATCAAATTAATTAAAATACTGCTTTATTTAGGTCTTTTCATCCCTGTTGGTCTACTGGCTCAGTGGCATTTCATTTACCCAGGTCTGAAATTTGACAGGATTTTGTCTTTCACATCAGAAAGATGAGCTGACAGCGCACTGTCATCATTTCTACAAGTCCTGGCTTTTCACTAGAGAAGTAAGCTTACTCCAAAAGAAGAAAAATAAACAGCCACTCAGATGGGCATCTTTTATCTTCATGTATAGTAGCCTTAGCTCATATTTTATCAAACACAAAGTCATGTTGTTGAGAACACGTGACTGTGGCAAAAAGGATATCCTCTCCCCTGGGAATAATGTTTATTGCCCTTTTATGGAGGCCCATAGTAAGAACATAAAGAGTGTGGTGTCCTTATCCTTAATAATTTCTTATAATAATTATGTTTGGTGTGTGGTGGGTTGACGTGTGTGCTGCTCGGTGTATGTGCCATTATGCACAAGTAGATGTTACTGGACAACTTGTGAGAGTTAGTTTTCTTCCTTCACCATGTGGGGTCCAGGGATGAAATTCAGGTCATCAGGCCTGATGGCAAGCTATTTTGCTTGCTGTGCCATATCTCATGTCCCATTTCCATATTTGATATTAGAAAACTGAGTCAATGATGTTAAAAAGAAATTCTTAGCTGGTGAGCATATCAACTCATGGGTGTAGAATATGACTCAATTTGGTGTCTGAGTATGACCTCCGTGTGTGTGTGTGTGTGTGTGTGTGTGTGTGTGTGTGTATGTGTGTGTGTGTGTTTTCATGTGTGTTTGTGTATGTTTCACATGAACAAATGTATGCATATGTGTGGAAAACAGAGGTCATGTTGGATTCCTCTCTTATTTTTTTCCATATATATTTTGTGACATGATCCCTCACTAAACTTCTAGCTCATCTATTGGGCATATTAGAAGGTCAGCAATGCCTAGGGATCCTCTTGACTCTACATTCCCAGCACTTGAAGCACAGTGTGTGGCATTGTGCACAGCATTTTACATAAATGCTGGAGATCGGAACTCATGTCCTCATGCTCACAAAATCATTGCTATGCTGAATGTAGTTCAGTCTTTTAATAAGATAATGTCAACAGAAACTTCTGACATGCCTATAGGAGATATATATATATATATATATATATATAATTATACTCCTTATTTTATATTGTGCTGTAGTCTAAGATATAAATATAATAAAAGTTTGCAGTTTTCTACAATGAAGAGATATCAGCTATATACGTTGTTACTGTAATCTTCAAATACAGTTGTACCAGAAATTCTTTCTTACACATTCCTATACCATAACCTCCTGCTCAAGTCCTCATATCCAGTATATTCATTCTATCAAAAAAAAAATCTATCCCATAAGTGGGAACAAATGAATAAATTATGTAATAAAACAAAAATAGTTAAATCTTCATCTAACTATTACATCTAAATGGTACATCTAAATGCCATGGGTAGCATAATTTTGCAAAGTCGGGAAATTAATATATCTGATATTTTAAAGCATAAACTATGCTGGTTTTGTTCTCCAATATTTAAAGAATTTCATTTCATAGGAAACTGATTAGGAGAAAACTCTATTGCTGGAAATAGGCTGCATATGGAATTACAATACACTTTTTCTTTTCTGTAATGTTGGGGAAGTCTCCCAAATTCAGGAAAAGTTTATTTATGTGCATGTTACTGTAAACCATGCAGCTTATTAGTTTCCACAGCCAGGCCTGCAGTTGCGCTCATTATCTCCTGGCAAATGTGGTTCCTAGACCACCAGGCTAGCAAGCATTGTCTGCAAGATTTGGAAATGTGCTTTCCCCCTGTGCACAGTGACATGGTTGAGATTTTACAGTAACACATTTCCATATGATGCACTCCAGTTCTTTCACCTCATACACATTACAGATACATCCCTGAATGATGCATGGCTGAATAAGAGGGGTCTGTATACTGAACTACATTTTCTAAAGCATTTTAATCACCTCTGAAAGTTTCTGGCTCATTTGAAAAGCACAATGTTAAGTGGCTTGGCTATTTCATTGTTACACTACTGCTTCTTATCTCTATCTCATTTTGCTCCAGAAATATTGAAACTGGATTTATTTCCTTAGTTGATGTCTCAAATCATGGAGCCAAGAAAAGTAAATAAATAAGACTGCAGAATGTATTTTGGTACTGTCTGTCCATGTTACATCAGTTAATCTGCCCCTGTCTGGATACTTAGTCTGTTGGAAGCATGTGATATTTGGGAAACTCTTTCCCCATGTAGGCTAAAAGGTGGTACAGAAGGAGAACACCCAGGGAGCAATGCATGGGTATTTACAAAAAATTATAGGAGGGCTAACACCTGGGATTCTGGTGTGTGTGTGTGTGTATGTGTGTGTGTGTGTGTGTGTGTGTGTGTGTATTCATGCACACATTTAAAGAAAGGAGTCTAACCTAAAGCTGAGCACCCACATCAGTTGGGTTTGAATTACAGCAAGATTTGATCAAGTAAAGAAAGACTGCAATATGCTATTATCAGTATTATCATAGCTGCTACAATAATCCTCCAGAAACAAACTCCTTAGGCCTGAAGTTGAATGGTCAAGTGGTCGGGTTCCCTATTCATTACCTTCAGAACTTAGCTGTGGAAGACATCTGCATATACAGAGTTAAATTATAAAAACCATGATTTTTTCCAGATCCATGTTTAATCCTCTTCAGCCTGCAAAGACCCCCTAAAGGCAGCCTTGGAGATTTGGATATTTGGCACGTGTCTTCTATAATTAAGTAGCACAACTGAAGAATACTGGTAGGATTTAGGGCATGGTTCCCACTGGGAACATTTGCTTGATTCCTGTCTGGAGAAATAAATGTTGAAGACTATGGTATCACTTAAAGAAATGGGTAGTGAAATGAGTTCGCTGTTTGCATTGCTAAGTTTTTACCTTAATTATGCGTGGGTTGTGTTATGTTGTAAGTGGGAATACAGAAGTAAACAAATGGGCCAACACAAAACCCACATAAATATTTGCCAGTCAAGTATATGAGTGTCTTAATGCATTGTTCCACAAAACTACCACGTAATGGACGGGATACGACATGTTAAATACATCCAGACATCATGCTTTAGTTTCTAGTAAGTGTTAATTTAAATGCCAACAAGCTATGCAGGTCATGTGAAATTATGGCTCTGCTGCTCCACAACAAACAAGCCATGTTGTCATGGAGACATCTGTGCCCATGTACCTTTTATGTTGCTTAGTACTTGGAGATATTAATAAGGAGGATGACAAGAGTTGAGCCAAGGGTTTACTTTTATTAAACTAATGAGAAGAATCCCATCATGGCTATGACCCGTTAGGGCTGTGTTCTTTGTGATGTGTATGAATGTTTAAGTAAGGCATTGTCGGATGATAATGCCTAAGTACTCTGCCTGTGGGTTGTTCCTACCGAACTTGGAACAGGGAGCTGGAAATTAAAATGAAAAGTTTGGAGACTATAGAAGGAGGCCAGCAGTGCTTGCATCTTTGGATTTCAGCCCTTGCAAAGGTTCTGCTTCTTTATTTTTCCACTGGCTATTTCAACGCTTTTTCTCTAAGAATGTATTGCAAATGACTCCTTGCAAATGGGGCTTGTGTTCCTCTCATCATAATAGTTTTAGCTTTTCCCGTGTGCGCATTTTCACACTGCACCAAACCTTTGTTTTTCTGCTCAGGGTGTCAGCACCAGCATTTTTCTTTCTGAATAATGTGCAGAATTGGTGTGCTGACTTGCTCATAAAAAAAAGTCTAGCCAAGCTAGCAGAGCTACGCTACCTAAAGCCCAACATCTTATTTTCCCGAAGGCTTTTCATCTTAGTTTGTCAGCAAACCCAAACCTCTAACCTGACAGACTAACGTCTTTGATGGTTAATTTTGCTTGTAGTGTTTGCTGTCATGATTGGATGAAAATATGCGAGTTCTGCAGCTAATAGGAGGAAAGTTTCAGGTGGGGCAAGATGTTGCAATACTGTAGGCTCTCTGTTAATTAAAATCCATGCAGCATGCCGGCACATTTCATTTAGCTAAGTATTTAAATGCAGAAAAGTGGGTGTGTTAAAAACAAAAATCACCTTGGAATGATCTGCTCATACTTGACTTGATACTATAAGGCTGGATTGCAGTGACGTGGGATCATTTTTGTTGACAACAGCTGGAGACACAACAGCTATATTATTATAATTAGGATCAGCATCCAGTTGGATTATAATAGGGGCTTTCTTGGAGAAATGGCACAGTGTCAAATTTATAGTCACTAGCTAAATGAGTCTCTTGTATCCTTGACAAAGGGACAAAAACAGTTCCAAATGAAAACACAAACAGAGAATCCTGGTTGTTATATTTCCTGGGTATTACTCAGGGCCCTATTTATCACACACCAAACACTTGCTGCTTTGAAGAAACATTATCCTGCAAGGTTTACACTTTTCAATTTCCCTCCATGCTCTGCATTCTGCGTGCATTTCCATGGAGAAGCCTAGACTGCAGCTTGACTTGGAATCTTTTCGGGTGCAAGATTAACTTCAAAGCATCTATTTTTTTTCTTCTGGATAATTATTTGACAAATGCATCTGCACAACCTACCCACACATCTATTGCAGTGTCCAGATGCATCAACAGTCTTGAATCACTATGGAGAAATACCACCCCAATCAGAAAGGAGTGCTTCCTTTTCCTTTCCAAGTACCTAACTTTGAAGGATGTAAATTTCTGGAAGCCAAACACCAGGCAGACATATTTTAGATAAGTATGTGGGCAAAAGATTGTCTTAGCACTGTTATACCAGTAGTTCATCTTCACAGTCACATAGGATTTGAATGATCTTGGAGTATGCCTTTTATTCAACTAGCATCAGAAAACTTGTATTGGCAAGTGCCTTATGCCTGCCTTTGTGCTCATTACATTAAACACTTTTCTGTTTCTGACCCAAGTACAATTTATCCTGAAGCAGAAACTGATGTGAAATAGATTGGACAGAGGTCATGTGGTGATGAATGTGAAGTTGCATGCCAACGTATGGGGTTTTTTTGTGGCAATTTTAATAATGAAATCACTTTCTTCATATGAGCACAATGCTATATATATGTTATTTTATTTGTGTTGATATAGATTCATGTATCTATTGTGTAATGATAAGTTCAGAATTATTAATATATTTACTACCTTATTATAACTTTATGGTGAATAAATTTAAAACCTACAGCTCTACTTTGAGACATACAGTTTTGTTCTTATTTATATGCAACCTCCTGCAACACAGAGCACTAAAACATATCTCCCCTCTTTGATCTCCATATTGTTGCATTTATAATCTTCTTTACTTCCCAAGATGCATGCAAAACAATTACTGGTAAAGTGAAGGAAAACAATTCACAAATTAAATATTTACTACCACTAAAAATTGTAAAACAATTTGTGTTCAGTTTTACCTTTATATAAATAAAGGTTTTCTCTCTCCCTCTCTGTCTCTCTCTGTCTCTGTCTCTCTCTCTCTGTCTCTCTCTCTGTGTTTTTTCGAGACAGGATTTCTCTGTGTAGTTTTGGTGCCTATCCTGGATCTCACTTTGTAGACTAGGCTGACCTTGAACTCACAGAGACAAGCCTGGTTCTGTCTCCCAAGTGCTGAGATTGAAGGTATGCACCACCACAACCTGGCCAAGAATACTCTTAAGTGAGAAGGACAGCAAGCTTCTAGAAATATTTTCAGTAAATTTTGCCCAGTATTTACACAAATTATTTCACTGAATTACCTGAACATGTCTGCAATGTAACAATGATTACCAACTTTGTTAATACACACAAGGATGCCAAAGGCTAGAAAAGTCCAGGTATTTGGCTAAATGCACAGAATTTGAAAAAAATAAGAGATTAAAAAAAAATCACATTTGTGTTCTGGTTCAAGAGAATGTGATTCTGAAATATTTATTCTTTCAGCCAGAGTTATGCATAACATTTTGAGGTCTGCCAAATAAAAATGGTTGTTTTGGCCTATGAAAAAACTGAACAAGGGAGCTGCTAAGCCTCTCCCTAATGCAGCAGTACTGTGATGGGATGCCTCTCACAATGAAATAAAACACATGACAATAGAAAATGATACAGAGGTCATAGAGACTAATTTGGAAATTGCCAACTGCTAAGGGCATATTCTCACCTTCCTTTCCACAAGAAATGGTCTGCATGTCTCATTTCCCCAGATGAATAATTTTAAATAGGCTAAATTTTACAAACAAATCTGAACAAGAGTTTTCCTTCTCAAAATAATTATGACAAAAATTAAGGTGCCAAAGCAAAAGGAGTGAAGTGCAGTTTTCAAAACTTTGGTCCAAACATTTTTAAATAATGGCTTTACATGAGAATTGCCTGAGAAGGTTTATAGTCTACCACTGTCTGTATCATATCATTCTGGATGGGACTTCAAGGATAATAATTTGAAAGTTGTATACTAGAGGCATGAATATTACTTCTAGGCTTAGCATGTTGTAAGTTCTGGGTTATCTATAAGCATTATTTTGCTTAACCCTCTTTACGCTCATATATATATATATATATATATGCATATACATACATGTTATATACAATACACACATATATATATGTATGTATGTATATATATACATACATACATATATATATATATATACACACTCTGAGACTGAGTCCAGTTAAATGACTTGCTTGAAGGTATAGTAATGTGTTTCAGAATAAGTTAGCTCATTCTGTGTGCAAAACCTTCCACAGTACTCTCTTTCAACCTACTCCCACAGATCTATGCAAAGATGAAATTCTTCAGAAAATATTTAGTTTTTTTTCTCTACAAATATACCTGTTAATTTGAGTGAATGCAGGACAACAGAAGATAATCTTTGATTTTTCACTCTATTTCCTCATGCTTAAGTAGTGACTGGACTCACTGCCACAGTATCATAGTGAACTTTAAACTTGAATAATTTTTTCATGTCAATTTATTACTTCACAATGAGAAAACAATATCTCTTCATAAAAAAATCAAAGGAGACACACTGAACAACAAAGCAAAGTACAATCTCCTGTGTCTTTCTGTGAAGAGTTTCTCACTCCTCTTCTTTCCGATTTGTCAGTCCTTTAAATGACTCTATGAGTATATCTTTTCTCTATCCATTGATTTTTCATTTTTTGAATTAATTTTGCAGACTACATAAATAGTCAATGTATAGTTTCCTTAAAACTTTATTTTTTAATAAATATTTTTATTTTATAATTAATTTAATTTTACATATCAGCTGAGGATTCCCATGTCCTCCCTCCTCCTACCCTTTCATGCATTCTCTGCATTCTCACAAAATATTATAGAGTGGAATTTTACAAAAATATAAATTAATTCTCTCATACTTGGAGTTAAAGTTCTTTGTAGTTAGACAGTTTATGTTGTCACTTATGGCGGTAAAAAAAAAAAAAATCTATGTCCTCTCATGGATGAAGACAAAAGAGCCAACATGACAAAGTTCTTCAGTAAACCATTTTATACAGGAACCAAGTCCAACTCACGAGGAAGAGCCTGAAGGCCTCACCACCATACAAATATCTGGTTCCTGAATACTTTCATTTACACTACTAACACCTCAGTTTATGATAGAACTCTTTCAAACTGTGATTAGCCCTCACTAACCTAATCATCAGATTACTATCTTAGCACACAGACAAAAATAAGAAAATTGAATGGAGTGTCCATTTTATGTCAGAGTGTCACAGTGGTCTTATTTGGACTACTGCTGTAATCTCATAACTGATCTTCTCTCCTAATCAGCATCTTCGCATTCAAGTAAATCTGGAAGCACTTAGAGCACAGATGGCCATATCAAGAATTGACCTGGGCTTGAAAGGCCCTCCTTGTTTCCCCCACGGAGCATATAAAATACACATTCTGTAATTCAAATGCCCTCTAAAATTGATCTTAGCTTGAATCTCTAGCTCTACATTTGATAGCAGACTTTGTCCATCATTTCTTCTAAAACTGTTTTGGAATTTTGAGCTCCCTATCTTCCTCTCACATAAAAATCTTTCCTTTCAATTGTTCCCAAGTCCATGTAATATTCAAATAATTGCCATTATTGGTCTTCCATGTCTTCATCTGCACCAGCAAGATTGATGTGTCACTTCAGAAAGTACACACACACACACACACACACACACACACACACACACATACACACACCTCAAAATGCATTGCTCCCAGTATATGTATGGTTGAGTGTGTTATATAAGTGATGTTTAAAGCACATTGTTGTTCTGTATTCTTTAAAACTTACCAAACATCATTCTGAGTATAAGTATCAACTACTCAACTATTATTACAGGTGGTTTTTTTTTTTTTTTTTTTTTTTTTTTTTTTTTTTTTTTTCCTGAGCAGTGACTGCAATTGAGAGTATATAAAAAACATTTTGTTTGACAAGATCTTTTAAGAACTCAAAACTATTTCGGTTACCACCAAGATATACTACTCAGATGCACCATTGATATCCTTCAGGATTAAAACTCTCTTCCCCTATATTCTGGGTATACTAGTAATTGACAGTGCAAGGCTGATAATCCCTGACAACACTTTGTAGTTGCCCTCGGCTAAACACAGTTGCCTGACCCAAGGCCAAAGTTCCTTTCTCATAGGCCATCTCATCTCCCACTTCTTCAGTCTTGCAATGTGAATAACTGGCCGCATTTCTAAATAAGCACTCCAAGTCTCAATACTTTGCTTCATAGCCTCATATAATTTACTGCAAATATTGTTGTGGTTTCATGGCTGCATATATACTTCTGCTTCATCTTGTTTCTTTTACTTATCTCCAGAAGTAAGGACACTGAAGGACACTCTCCAGTAAAAATTCTGCAAGTTATATATTATTAACATGATTCCATATAATTCCATGAATTATCTGTGATGTTAACATTTTTCAATAAATCATCAGGTAACATATTCTTTCATTTATCCACTTAATAAATATGCTAAATAACTACTTTGTGAATGACTCTTAATTGAGTAGAACAACACTGTCTGACACTCTTCTACTGATTCTAATCACACCAGACACCTCTTGTTCTCCATTGTTTCAAAAGTCATCAGATTATCCTATGATCATCTTTGTCTTTACTTATGATTGAATAATTTTTATGGATTTCTTCTTTTATGTGTCTGTGAGAAACTTGACTTTTTTAATATTTGGTTTCAATGTAATCTGTCTTTGAAACCTATGACCATTCTCTTTGTGCTAGACCAAACGAGGGAACCATGATTGCTGCACTTGTATGCACCTGAGTAGCTGAGTCAATTTGTCTGTTTCCTTCTGTTTCTTCCCACCACAAAATTCTAAGCTTCTTTAGTACAGGGATTTCATTTTAGCTTATATACTGCCATTCAGGTCAGCTTTATATGTACAGTTGTTGCAAAACACTGAAGATTAATGTGTGAAGAGGTTTTCATTCTGTTATCCATGGTTCTAATTACTGGAGTCTGCTGATTAATTGGTGGTTCCTATCTTATTTTATGTTCTGAGAAATTAAATGTGATGGAATAAAATATTCCTTTGATATTTATGTGCTGCTTTTTACAGCAGTCAATGTTTCAAGTTACGTTCCATTGTACTTTGGCAAAACTCAAGTGCTACATGCTGTATTATATCATTAATCTATTACTTCATATTTCTTTGATATGATTCCTTTGCATATTCCTTAAAACCACAGAACTCTAACCGATATCCTTAAAATGAAAACTACAAAGGCATCTTAAATAATAGAGACTAAAAGTGCCAACTTATCTATTAATACAACCTAGCAGTATTGTTTTTTACAAAAGACTTGCTGGTTGTTGAAGTTCTGACAAAGTTGTTTATATCTGTCTGTCTATCTATCTATTCTCCATCTATCCTCTGTCTATCTATCTATCTATCTATCTATCTATCTATCTATCTATCTATCATCTATATAACTATTTATCTCCAGTGGGTTCATGTACGATATACTTGACAAAATTTAGCACTTGGCAAAAATACTGTGCAAATTCTTACCATTTTCACACACTCTCTCTCTTTTTTTAAAATTAGGTACATCTGTCACTAATGTTACAGCCACGGATGCAGATGACCCAGTTTACGGAAACAGTGCAAAGTTGGTTTACAGTATTTTGGAAGGACAGCCGTATTTTTCCATTGAGCCTGAAACAGGTTTGTAGCTTAAATTTTAAATTCTATTTAACATGTTTTGCTTCAGGGAAACACTTATTGGGATCTGCTTTATGAAATGATTTGGCTAAATATTTCACTGACTATACAATAATATTTTACTTCATACTGTGAGGGACACAGTTAGCCTTGCAATCATTGATACTGATTAAAATGAATTATAAAACTTGGGTTGGCTATCACCCTTGTAGCAGATGGTCTAATACCATTTCTCATCCTGGAGTTAAGGAAAGAAAGGTGCTTTCATCAGGGGAGATCAATATCATATTTAATTATAGATTTCAGTAACTTATTGGCTTTCTGTTAAGTGAGAAGTCACTTTCTAGGTTTTACTTTGTACATCTATGAAGTGGAGCTGGACCCCCTCCCTGCCCTTGTGGTATTGTTAATGGTACAATGACTTCATCACATTCTTTTGTCTCTATCATTACATGGAACAGAGTAGTCCTCCATTGATATCTCAGCACTTGAACGCTCATAAAGGCATTTGTGTGATTCAAGTCAACTTCAGCTAATATTATCAGTTCTGAGTGGGTAGATATTTTAAAATATGTTCCTGGGGGGGGGATGATCTGGGTAATGGTGGTTCACATATTTAATTCCAGCACTCAGGAGGCAGAGCCAGGAGGATCTCTGAGTTTGAGACCAGCCTGGTCTACAGAGTGAGTTCTAGGACAGTTGGAGCTACATAAAGAAACCCTGTCTTGAAAGAACAAAATAAAACTAAAAACCACCACCCACAACAAGAACAACAAAACCAAAAATAAATAAATAAACACTGAACACATGCACATAGACATTGATTTCTCTTTAAAAAGAGATGAAATAGAAAAGATCCTCATATGAACAATATATTTTGTAAATGAGGACATTTATCCCTAAATACGTTAACATAGCCTAAGATTAAATTTGTTCTGACAGGTTTTATTATGTCATGGGGTTTTTATTAGAGCATACCTAACATTATTATATAACATTTTATTAGAGCATAGCTAACATTATTAATTTTTTTTTGGTTTTTCGAGACAGGGTTTCTCTGTGTAGCTTTGCGCCTTTCCTGGAACTCACTTGGTAGCCCAGGCTGGCCTCGAACTCACAGAGATCCGCCTGCCTCTACATTATTATATTTTATTGATGTCAATGTTGTTATTAAGAGCAGTTGTTAATCAAAACAATTTTACCACATGTATCTGTCTTCTCTATCCTGTGGTTCCTGTTTTCATTTTACCTATCAGAAACAGTCAGCCTACCTGTGTGTTTTTTCTTTGGTTCATAAATTTTTACCACCACTGAGAAAAATTCCATGACTTGTTGTTAGGTCATTCATTAATCAAATCAAAAACTGAATTTTTTCTTTGTGCTTTTCAAGATAAATTCAAGGAGCAAAATGTGCCTTTAAAAGCAAATATATAAATAGGCCACAGCTACAAAAGTAAACATAAATTTGGAAACAAGAAGGAACTTGTAAAGTGCATTAAATTCAGGCTATGGTTAGATAGATGATTTCCCCAGTGAAGAAGAAAGTCTATTGTAAAGTTTTTCTCATTTTTTTGAGCTGAGGATCGAACCCAGGGTCTTGTGTATGGGTGCTCTACCACTGAGCTAAATCCCCAACCCAAACTCTCAATGGTTTCATGTTTTTTTTTTTTTTTTTTTTTGAGCTGAGGGTCGAACCCTGGGCCATGCACTTGCTAGGCAAGTGCTCTACCACTGAGCTAAATCCCCAACCCTCATTTGAACTCCAAGATAATCCTGGATACAGCAGAGTAAGTCATCATTTAAAGAGAAAGGGTGGCTAGATATTCTCTACAATTCCCCATCAAAGGTCTAGTAGTAGAATTGGGAGCAGCCAGGACTCAGACCCAGGTCTCCGAATCCATAGTTAATACGATGATGTTAGATTTTTTTGAATTCTTCCCTCCATCTCTCACTACATCTGTCCTTTCTTCTTTCCTTCCTATGCTCCCTCCTTTCTACCTCCCCTTCCTTTCTTCTTTCCCCTTTTCGGTTCTTTCCTTGCCTCACATAGCCCAGGCTCATGGCCAAGACACTATGTGTTTAGGTGCTGGCCTTGAACGTCTACTCTTCTTGCACTCTTTCCAAGCCCTAAAATTACAGGTATGAGCCATCACTGTAGCCTGGTAACTTGAACTTCACTTTAGACGGGGGCAGTTTTGTTGGGAGAGCATACATAAGGAGAAAGTTGTTCACTTGAACATTTTTGTTCACTATTTCTTGTATAATAAAGATATTAAGCCAAGAATTTCCATTGAGCATTCACTATGTGCAGCCACTGAATTAAACATGGGAGTAAAAAAATTACAAAGGCTAGTCTCAGCTTGCAAGTGTCTCACAATCTATTTCAGAGGATAGTTTTCTTTTTTAAAAACATAAATATAGTAAGCATGGTGATCTTTTAAATAATTTATATCTGAAGAATAAACTCTTGTGTGATGTAGATAACTAAAGCTCCCTAACATGGTCGAAGTTTCTTCGGTATATATTGCCATTTGCCTAATTAAATGATCTCAGCTATATTCATTATTCATGTTTTTAGCCAATGTAATAGGGATCCATATCAACACATCCATTTAAACTTTACTGTTTGCAGTTTGACTGATATAAAATTGTCTTATAGAGATTTTAGTAAGTTAAGTCTGGTGCTACTTTGGATAATGCTCTGCAGAAAAATGATACTTGAGCAATTCACATAGTAGTTGCTAAGTAAATATTTGGTATTTGGTAGATGAGGGTGACAGTTTGGCTAAAGAAGTTACAATGAAATTGAAAACAGACTCAAAATTTAATAATCAATGAAGAATAAATTAAACTTATATTCTTTTTTTTTTTTTTTTCGAGACAGGGTTTCTCTGTGTAGCTTTGCGCCTTTCCTGGAGTTCACTTGGTAGCCCAGGCTGGCCTCGAACTCACAGAGATCCGCCTGGCTCTGCCTCCCGAGTGCTGGGATTAAAGGCGTGTGCCACCAACACCCGGCTTAAACTTATATTCTTAAAACAGCAAAGCACTTGTAAAGTGTATTGATTTAAACTTCGATAATACACAATCCTTCCTCAACCAACAAGGAGGCCTGTTATAAATATTATCTTATTTGGGCCTCAGAGCCTTGGAGAAGTGGCTGCTGAATGAAATTTACACCTCGCTCTGTAAATTCTTGCATTATTGCACTTGAATGTGTTCAAATAAAAAGAGGTTGCTTTCCCAGGGAATCTAACTCTTATTATTTATGTAAAATTTTTCCTCTCTTTTGGAAAAAGGAAACTGATAAAAGAGATTGAGAGAGGAGATTTAGAATTATATAAAAATAGAAAAATAAACATCCCAGAAAATTTGCAGTTTTGTTTTTATCAGGCTATAGAAATTGTGTCACTGTTCTTAGATTAACAGAACCAATGGAATGACTATGTGCATTCAAGTGGGATTTATTAGATTGGCTTAAAGGAGACAGTTAGGCATCCACCAATAGCTGCTGTTTCACTGGGAAGCTCCAGGACGTGTAGCTGCTCAATCTGCATTGCTATGTGCTCAGTAGCTCCATCTGGCTTTGAGGGGCACAGGATTCCAGGAGAGCCACTGGTCTCAGATCTGTATGAATGAAGATAGGTTCAGATGCAATGAATAATGGCAGCATCTGTAGTGGCAGTAGCAAGATGACCACTGGGCTTCTGGGCTCACCTACACAACATGAAGGCAAGCAGGTAAAAAACAAAAGTTTTCTTTCTCTGACTTCCATTTATTTGGACTGCGCCTGGGTAGTGCTGCCCCACATCCAGTGTGTCTCTTTCAACTTCAATTAAACTTTTCAAGAAAAATTCCTCACTGCTATGCCCAGGGACTTGTCTGTGAATTGATGCCAGAGGAAGCTAAGTTGGAAACTAAAATGAACCATCACAAAATTAAATAACTTTGGTGGTGACCAGAAGAGGAGGAGCACTTAGATATGCTGAGAAATAAACAAGAACATAGAGTGCAGAATGAAAATGGCTTAATGGGGTTCATGACCGAAAGATCAAATGAGTCAGAAAGCCAGATTGGCAAGGAAGTCCTTCATGTCAGATTCCCATCAATTAGAAAAGAAAAAAAAAAAAAAATAGAAAGGAAGCAGGAACAGGCAATTTTTAGGTCCTTGGGGATCCTTGGAGTAACTGAGGTGTCTCATACTGCATATAATTGTCTAGTCTCTAGCATATACCCTATGCTAAGCCATGGAATTTGAAGTGCTTAGAAAGTTCTTTAACTGAAAAGCCCTGTCTTATGAAACCAGGGAACACATTACTAAGAGTAGTCCCATGCAGGGCCAGCAAATGTTGGACAATTACTAGGCATGTACATTGTAAAATGTATCACATGTATCAAAAACACCAGGAATGTCCTCCAACTTTGACTAGGATTTAAAATCCTAGAAACAGTAAAGAATTTTTCAAAGATGAACAGAGACTTCTTATATAAGACCAATATACCTCTGGAGGCATTTGTCATTGTTAGCTTTAGTTGTCAACTTGACACATCTAGGAAGAGGAAAAGTCAGTTGAAGAATTGCCTCTATCAAATGACCTATAGATATGTATTTGTGGTGTTTTCTTGAGTTCTGAATGACATAGAGGGGCCAAGACCACTGTGAGTGGTAGTATCCCTAGGCAGGTGGGCCCAGGATTTTTTAAGAAAGGTAGCTGAACAGGAGCCTGGGATCAAGTCAATAAACAACATTCATCCACATTTTCTGCTTTTGTTTTGACTACAGGTTTATGACTTGAATTCTTGCTCTGACTTGCCTTCCTGGTGAATTGTGATCTGGGAGTTGTAAAATGAAATAAACCCTTTCCTCTCCAAGTTTACATTGTTTATTATTTTATCACACAGCAGAAAATCCAACTAGAACAGCATTCCGAATTAAATGTCTTGGTGCATGTTTTGGTATGTCTATGATTTTAGGAAGTGACATGGCACAACTTAGTCATAAAATGTTATCAGTTATAATGTCAGACTCTTTCCCTTTTCACAAAGACTTGGCCATGCTAGCAAGGATCAGACCTGTAGGTAAAATGATCAATATCTTGATAGAGGACACTTACTCAACAGGGTGTGTGATAGAGCTATGCTCAGGGTCTTTTTGAAGTAGATTGGCCTTTGACCACTCTCAGTAAATTCGTGGTGTGAGAACATTTTCAATAGGTTAAAAAATTGTAAAATATAAGAGACAGACAACAAATTTGATCTTGTTTTGCCCTCACAAGAATGTTAAGAGTAGAACTTTTGAATTTGGAACAGATAAATTCCGCTTTCTAGTACTTATTACATTCTCACAATATAGAATTGTGTTCTGTTGTCATAACAATTTGTCTGTCTCAGGAAGGCACCTTCACTTGTTTCAAATATCAAGACCACTGAGAGACACAGAATTTTTGTTTAATTTCTTGTTTGAGCTTAATTGAATCAGCGATTATTGTGTCAATTGCCTATTTTTAAATAATTCTCATAAGAGAAGGGCCAAGATGGAGACAAATGAGATCTCTCTGTTGTGTGAGTTTATGTAGCTATAGAAATCTTTACATAAGCATAACTCAAGAATTAGTTTAAAAAGAGATGGAGATAGACAGACAGACAGATAATGAGTTACCAGAGAAAGAGAAACTAGATCACAAAAAAGAAGTCAGAGGATATAGGCTAGGGTTTGTAGAATTCAAATCTAACTTTTTCTTGATTCTTTCACAAAACAACCACTGTTAATGTCAATAATATTTTGTTTGATAGTCATTTAGAACTATTAACATTCTTGTCATTTCTAAATCCACACCTTGAATGCCTGAGCCATTTTGCATTATTCCTGTTCTAAAACAAACAAACAAACAAAAAAACTTAGGAGATCACAGTACATTCTTGTTCAAATTCATTTAAAAAACACAGAAAAGTTTAGAGTCAAGAGAAAAGAGGCGACATGTGATTAGATCTCCCTCTACCTGAGGTCACTGGAACACTTACTGTTAGTTTTTTTTTTTGTTTTTGTTTTTTTGTTTTTTTGTTTTTGTTTTTTCGAGTTTTTTAAGTAGTAATGATAGCATCAAGAGTGCATAGGAACTCGGTGCCTTTGTTCATATTCTAGATTTGACTGAACTTTATTAATTTATATTTCCTTTTATTGAAAATATATTTTTTCTCATCTAATGATCGTTATTATGGTTTTCCCTGCCTCCACTCTTCCCAGTTCCTCCCCATTTCCCCTCCCATCCAGATCTACCTCCTTCCTGTCTGTACTTTAAACCAAGTTGCAGATGAAAATGTTTGTGTCTTCATTTTGGAAATGTGTCTAGGGAGAATGAGTTAAAAAGTTCTCTAGCCTTTAGATAAAAATATTCTGTCCAATAGTGATACCAAGAAAATGGAACCATGAGCATGGACAGCCATTCCTTAACAGGACAGTTGTTACAGTTTTGGAATGGTGCTGCTTGTATCAACTCACCTCATCAAATGTGTGTTCATTAATTCCACACACTGTTTTGAGAAACAAATTAACATCATTTGAGTGTCACCAATTACAGGACGGTGGGACTTTGTGCCATTCCTTGCTCAAGGTGTTCAGAGCTATATTGAAAGTAAATTTGTGTGATTCTGTACCCCAGTTTTTGAATTCTCTGAAGCTGCCACTTGACATCCATGTGGTGTATCTCATACCAGGACAGATCTTTGGCTTAGAAAAGGACCTCCTAATCTTGAAAATAGGTTCAGATTTCCTATGTAAGTAGGCATAATAAAGAGACAGTCTAGTGTTGGACAAGATGTGTGTGTGGAAGCAATTGTAAAATGCACCATCATTTTTGTGAATAGCTTTTATTATGGTACTTCAAAAGGCTCAAAATAGCTTATTTGTAGTCTAAAAATATTGCTTTTTTTCTTTTCTCTCCCCACCACCCCCAATACCATATGTTTGCTTAAAACATTTTGGGCACAGAAAGGGAGAAATGTAGCATTTCTTTCAAAAGCTCCAATTTGAGGACAGCAGGAAAAAAAACAGTTGCAGTGCATCCTAAGCAACTGAAGACAGAACGTGTAAATGAAATGTTAGGCCAGTAAATAGTAAATGCTTAATTATCTGAGGAAACCAGGGTGAAGTTTTAGGACAGTCCAAGCTTTGCTCCAGGCAAGCTAGAGTATGAAAAATGACCTGCTTAAAAATAAACCAACTTAATTCATTGACCTTTTTTTTTTTTCTTTTTCTTGAAACTAAGACCATCTTTCTTCATTGGATACAAATAACATTTGTCTCAGTGGAACCTGTAAAAAGGAGCAAAGAAAAAAATACTCCTTAGGGGGAAAACCATGTAATAAATGGTTCTCTTTTAGAAAAATCAAGATAATAATGGAGTCTTCATGGAATGCCTTAACAGAATTGAGTTGGTTTAATGCCTTCAGAGTCAGTGATAAATTACAAACACGCAGGGCACAGGGTCTCTTTTTAATCAGGATTGCATAGGTTAACATGGCTACAGGACCAGCTTCGTGTGTGTCTTTGAGAAGGAATATTCAGTCAGATGTTCTCAGGCAGGCCAAACTTGCTGGACTATACATAAATGGCTAGAAATGACTTCATAGCTCACATTAATTGGTATTTATTCAACCTCCACATGCTAAATCATGCTCTAGGTACTCAGGGTAAGACATTGTGCATAACAAATACTGAATGTACAATAAATTTACAACATATAAGACATTAAATTAGAATATAACTTACATAGCAGATATACAGAACACATACATTGACATAGGAAATATGATACATGGTTCATTCTATATGGATAAATTGGTTTGCTATCTATTGAAACTTACATAGAAAAAGAAAATCAGAACATCTTAAAGTTCTCAAAGACCTCTAAGACTTTGATGGCAGTGTAACATGTGGTGGATCTGGCCATAGGAGAACTGCTAATTAGGTTTTGCATTGAAAGCAGAATTAGCTGGCATCTTAATGCAGACCTGTAATATCACGTTTCAGGAGGGAGAGTGAGCAAGACTGGGTTTCAGGCCAGCCTGGGCTAAACACTCCTGTTGGGGATGCTATGAATGTGTTGCTCTGATTGACTGATATATGAAATGCTGATTGGCCAGTAGCCAGACAAGAAGTATAGTATAAGTGGGACAAGCAGAGAGGAGAACTCTGGGAAGAGGAAGGCTAAGTCAGGAATCTCCAGCCAGACACAGAGGAAGCGAGATGTAAAGTACTTGTAAACCACAAGCCACGTGGAAACTTATAGATTAATAGAAATGGGTTAATTTAAGATATAAGAACTAGATAGCAAGAAGCCTGCCCCAGACATACAGTTTATAAATAATATAAGTCTCTGTGTGTTTATTTGGGTCTGAGCCACAGCGGCCCAAGTGGGACTGGAGAAAACTCCAACTACATACTCCCCCCCACAGAAGGATAGTTCAAGTAGTTTATTTATATTTTCAATGGTGACTAGGGGAATTAATGACAATTGTGTTTTAAATATTAATAGTTACTATAAAAGATATCTATAAAAAGGAATAAGGAATAAATTAAAAAATCTTGACAGTGAAAAGAGATGAAAGATAAAGGAAGGAAGAAAAGGAGAAAAGAGGGAGGGGAGAGATATGGGGAGGGAGAGAGAGAGAGAGAAAATGAGAAACAGAGAAGAAGAGAGATGCTGGTAATGCATTTTAGTGGGTAAGCATATGTCCACTGTGTCCAGTGCCCTGGGTTCAACACTGTACAACAAAGAGAAAGAGGAAATATATGGTCAGGGGAAAAATACCTTCTCAAATTACTCATGGTATCAGATTTTCATTTGGAGAGAATTTTCCATATTTCCAAGAATTTCTGTGTACCTTTAAATAAGTTTTTTAATAGATTTTGTGATGAACTATCTAATCTTGTTAACAAGAATTATTGTATATATGAATGAGATTCAATGTGTTTCCATACATGCATATAGTATATCTTAACTAAATCTAACTTATAGATATATGTGTATTAATACTGATTTATAATCATTTATAATGTAAAAAATGTACTGCATTAAAATTATCTTCACAGATTAAGAATAGCTTTAGTGCTTCTAACTGAATTTTTTTTTTGCTTGTTGAAATGAAATAATATATGTTAATTTTAATCTGTTTTGTGGTAGAACATTTCCACTTTCAATAGCACAGTGCTTTAAGTGTGAAGGGAAAGCAGAAGAGCAGTGTCAAATATGAAACACCTGCTTCTCTTAAAGCCCTGAGGTTTGGGGTTAAAAATCTTCTAAGCAGGCTTGGCATCGAATGCAGGGGCATTGACTTCCAACATAACTTGAGACAGTTGGTTTCTTTCCAGATATATTGCTATCTGCACCCACCTCACAGCTGACTCACATTGTCACATTTCAACTTTTCTGATCACCTACAGATCATGCTACATTGTCAGGTGGTGGTCTCAGTGGAAATGGGACAGGGCTGCCTGCTGTTGTAACATATGAAGACTCTTTTGAGCGTCCTAAAAGATCAGGAGGGGTATTGTTGTTTTCTCTAGATCAACTACAGACTGGCACACAGGAGGCTTTCTAAGAAAACCTGACTGTACTCTCTATCCAGGAGAACAGCTGCTTAAGGCATCCCTCCTCCTGTTATCAGTCCATATTCATTTTTGTAAGTTTAGTAAAAAGAAAACAGAGAGAGAAGCATTCCTTCCAAACATAGCAATACACATTCAGAGCTACCAGAGAAGAGGAGATACGTTTCTAGGTTTGATTCTATGCTTTAGAAAAGACTATGGAAAGAGATAGTGGTTGCTCACAGGTTATGTATATTTCAGGTATAAAACTCAGTAGTGAACACTGGATAAAACTTTTATGAAGCAAGTATGTGCTGGTGGCCTATGTCAAGGTTTGCACTCTTGCATAATCTCTATGCTAGAGAAAGGAGCTATTTTTTAAAAAGTATCATTAAAGATACATTGTAAAGATTCCTGGACTTAATGATGTGGCCACAGTGATACAGGTGACAAATGCTTGATATATATAGTTTATAATCAGTATGTTTTTGACAAATAGATGAATGAATAAATTGATGAGTAAGTAATGAGAACCTAAAGTGATTAATTTTACCTGTACTGTAATGTAAAACTCCCTGAATTGTTTGGAATGCCCAAACTTGATGGAGATGAAGAGGACATAATCTAATTTTAAATTCTAATGATTATACTAAAGATTTACAGATCTACACCCACAGTGAAAACCATGCCTTTCCAGATTTGCTGCTGATTAAATTTTTTCTCTGTAAATAAGATATATATATATATATATATATATATATATATATATATATATATAGAGAGAGAGAGAGAGAGAGAGAGAGAGCCATCTATGTTACTATTTGAGACAAAGTGTATGGAATAAATCCTGTGATCACATTTACTGTATTAAATTATAAAAACAATAACAGCAAAAGATCCCAAGCACATAAACACATTACATTTTTCTGGGTGGGATGCAATCAGTGTGACTCTCTTATACTTATCCTTTACAGGAACTATTTGTAAGTCCAGAGAGACTTACCAAGTGGTAAACATAGCTATAATAAAAGGGGACATTTTGGGACAAGGACTTTGGATGAATATGGCTAGGAGAAAGGCTATGGAGCACACAGAGTCCCTCAGCCTGCTACTCCCAGAGGCTACACTTGAAGACACTCAGATTGGGCAGAAGGGAAGTGAAAGAAAATATGCATTTCTAAATGATGTTCTTCCATTAACAGTATATTAAATGAGATAAAGATTTTTTTCCAGCTTACTCTCTCAAGTTCCTACAAGGATTACCTTGTATTTTATGTTTCTATTATAACATTATTTTTCCCTTTAAAATCCATCCAAGTTTCATATGAATGAACTAAAAATGATTTGCTGAAGGGTCAGGCTTATTTTCACCTATTTTATAATGAAAGTTTTTTATCCAAGAGTGTCAAAAACTAACTTATTTCCAAAAGATGCAAATCTGTGAAAATTGCTACACATCTGAAAATGTGCCTGTTGTACTGACAAATAGCTTAATGGCAGATCTTTTGCCTGGTGGGCTCAAGGATTGTATTATATCTAAGACACTATACACAGAAACAGATCAATGGCAACTTTTTGTTAAAATGTTACAGTTCCCTGTCTCTAGTTTCTACAGTCTCACTCTCTTCAGTCAAAAGTTAAGACTAAATTAATCACCTCTTCAGAAATACTGGGCAGACAATAACTGTTTTCTGTTGTGGCAAAGGTGACTTTAAGATAAAACTCCCAACAATAAGGATTATCAAAAGTTCCAATTTGGAAAACAAAATTAAATATTTTATACATACATAATTCTTGGGAGATTGGAGGAAAGATTTACTTAATGCTGGAGACAGAATTCCTTAAATGTAAGGTACGTGTCGAGTTATTCTAAGACATCAGTAGGAATGAATTACCAGGCAGAGGAGGCAGCAATGGCAAACACTCTGGTTCCTTATACATTCATATAAAATAATCTTCCCAGCTAAACCTTGGGAGACTAACATTTCTCTCTCATAGATAGACTGTTAAAAAATGTTCGTATGAATAAACGTTTCTATTGTACTGGAAGGAGTCTTGTCTAGTTCACCTCCAAGCATCACTTCCTAGCTTTTGCTTAGCAAACTCTCTTATACAATTATTGAACACCTGCCTAGGAGTGGTGTCATTCACAGTGAACTGGGTTCCCTGTATCAATTAATAATACAACCGCTCAGATGTGTCCACAGGCCAGTCTGATGTAGACAATCCCTCAACAGATGATTATCTTTCAAATGAATTTAGACTGCGTCAGGTTAACCTTTAAACAGTTAAATTAAAACCAAGAATATGCCTCTTGCTATACTTGATAAACACCAGTATCTGATTATTTGGGAACTGTAGCTATGATGTTGTTGATAGCACTCTAGCAAACCAAGGAAGCCCACATAGGTTATACATAAGACTAGACCACATAAATGGATTCTTTTTACATGGCTGCTGTTTCTTCCATCCAAGAGCCATGTTTTCTTACAACAATGACATAAGTAACTCTTTGCATAATGAACTAGAAATCTAGTTGAGGGTTTCATTGGTAGTACCCACCAAAATCTTCTTTATCCCACTTTTACAGCTTTCTTAGAAACTGCAAATTGGGTGCTGGAATTCTTAGTATATGTAAAAGACAAAAAACTGAAAAAAAAATTGGAAAGCTTTAGGGCAATAAAAATGATATCTGAGTTTCCTATTCGTGTCTGTCTAATTTCAAACTCTACCCAATTGCAAATGCAGGAGATTGTATGGAAGGATTGGAACAAGGCAAAGAATCTGGGGCCAGAGAGTTTAGAGAAAGAAAGAGGTGCTCTAAATATGTTATTATTCACCTTTTAATTATTGTTGCCTTCCAACTAAATAATAAATGTGTATTCATCTTCTCTACTGTCAGAAACATGATGGTGTGTGGTATTGACTGAATTGGCTTCCTGAAGCTTACAGGCCCGAGCAGATGCCACCCTAAATGACTAAGCTTCTGCTGCATAATTCCTGTATAGTGTCCAAATGTTATAGGAAAATCACAAGGAGATAAGATAGACAATTTGCTGTTACTATTATTTGTATAGTGGAATTGAAATTTATGAAATAAAGTAGAAAAAATAATAGGACAACTTTGAAAAGCCAGTCTAATCAATTTTTTTCATCTGGAAATAGGTGATTTAAGAATATGTTCCTTTGGGGAATCCCAAACTAGAGCTACTTCCAAAGAGGTCAGTCTAAAAAGAATCATTCCTTCATTCTTTGAAATACTGTAAGATTTTGTAGTTCAGTAAAGCATTCTGAGTGTAGTTACTGTAAATATTATTGCCCTCATAGGTAGACAATTACACACTTACTAAGCAGAAATAATGAGATACTTCTACTTCAAATTCTGTGTGTATGTTGTGTTTTAACACACCTGTGTAGGTTCTGGTGACATTATTTGTGCACTTGGAAGCCAAAGGATGAAATCACATGCCCTCCTGTGTTTTTTAGTCCTCTATTTACTTGAGACAGAGCCTCTCACGGGAATTAGAATTCACTGTTCTTCACGTAAGCTGCCAGCCAGCAAGTCACACTAAGCCTCCTATCTCTGCCAGCTCTGCTCCCAGTCCTGTGGTATATACGTATGCAGCCACATGCTGCATTTTAACACAGGCGCTAAGGATCTGAACTCAGGTCATCATGCTTTTGCAGAAAGTACTGAACCATTCCCTGAGTCAGTGCCTCAAACTGTTAAATACGTATTTGTAAAATGAACAGTTATTTTTCCAATTTCTTTGTACCTGATATCATGTTGAGAATTAATTAAGGAAAAAAAATGAGTTAAAAAGGAAAGGACTGAGAGGAATGGCACTATATAAAATTAATAAAAGTTTTGAAATAAATAGAATTTAAGAATCATATTGGAGCCCTTTAACAATTTGAGATAACAGGTAATTCAACCTTCAGAATGGTAAATATGATTTCTTCACTAAGACTTTGCAGTTTATATAAGCATAAGAACCAGAAATTTTGAACTCAGCAAAATTGAAAATTTTCCCCAATATATATATGACTTTATTAGTTTTAGTTTTTAAATATTTACATAACAGTATGATATCTAATATTGATATGCAGTTGATGATGTAGATAATTTTCCTATTGCTTAACAACTATATAAAAGTTTTAATTAGTATGCAAAACTTACACATATATAGCCTGTGTTGAAATATATTATTTTTAATTAATTTATTTATTTTACATTTCTGCCAGTTTCCCCTCCTTCTGCTCCTCCCAGTCCCTCCACCTCCACTCCCCAATCCACACCTCCTCCATTTCCATTCAGAAAAGGGCAGGTCTCCCATGAATATCGACAACACATGTCACATCAAGTTGCAGTCAGACTAAGCAATCCTTATGTATTAAGGCTGGGCAAGGTGACTCAGTATGAAGAGCAGGGTCCCAAAAGTCAGTAAAAGAGCTGGAGAAAGCCCCTGTTCCCACTGTTAGGAGTCCAAGAAGACCAAGCTACACAGCTGCAATATATATGCAGAGTGCTCAGGTCAGTTGCATGCAGGCTTCCTGGTTTTTGGTCTCTGTGAGCTGCTATGATCCCAGGTTAGTTGATTCTGTCATGTCCTTGACCCCTCTGGCTCCTAAAAATCTCTTCTCCCCCTCTTCTGCAGGATTCCTCGAGTTCCACCTCTCTTTAAAAGGTTAACAAGAACTAAAGTAGTTGGTAACCTTACATATACATATATTCATAAATTATATTAATATATTGAATATATATTCATTCAATATCTATTTATATATACATACTAAATTGCATTTACATACTAAAGTAGTTAGCAAACATATATACATACATTCATAAATATATAAGTATATATTGAATGAATAGCAATATATACCCATATATTAATATATATGTACATATACACATGTATAAAACATATATTTAAAACATGGCCATACTTATCTGATAGGTATGTGTATGCATGGATAGGTATGTATGTATATATAAAAATGTATTTGGAGAATTTCTTTTGAAGTTTTCCTGTGTGAGACCAAACACCAGTGGAACTTCCCTTTGTATCCTATTAATTTTAATATAACAGCTGTGGTATGATCTATTTTAGAAGCCACCATCGTGATGACACCTATGAACTCTATTAAAGAAGAAATTTAGGTGACTTAATTGAAATGAACATAATTTTGAAGGACTGTGTTAAACAATATAATGGACTTCAAGTTTTGTTTCCCTGATTTCCTTCTTAACAGAGTATAAATTAACAGTTCCAGACACAAACAGGAATAACAGAAAGCAGTATGTGCCTGACCTTGGGCAGTAAAAGCAGATAAAGTACTTTGTAATTGCACAGGGTAGGAGTGAATTTTGCCTGATCTTCCGGTCCTATTTTGAAAAATGGGGTCAAGGAAGTAAGTGGCCTCATATCATAAAGTCTGCGAATCAACTTCTCTCTCTCTCTCTCTCTCTCTCTCTCTCTCTCTCTCTCTCTCTCTCTTTATTTATTTTTATTTCTTTGAGGCAGGATCTTACCATGTTGCACAGGTTGGTTTATAATCAAGATCCTTGTGCCTTAGGCTGCAGGCATGTGTAGGTTGGCCTGAAATAATTTGTGTGTATGTGTGTGTGTGTGTGTGTGTGTGTTTCTGTTTCTTTTTTTCTTTTGAAATTATCCTTTTTTATTGTTTAAAATTAATTAATTTATTTATTTTTCAATTGTCATCTTGATAGAGTATTTTGGTTTTACTCAGTTACCAAGCAACTCTCTCTTTAGACTACACCCATAACATTTCATTTGAATTCAGATCTGACTAAATATGAAAAGTAACACTTTTAGCAACCATATTTTGCTAGATTTAAAATTTACAAGTTCAAGAAACTTAAACCAGATTACACAAAGACTATTAATAATAGTTATTGAAAATATATTTATAAATGTAATACCAGTTTAATGGTTATCCACACCATATAATTTCTGGAGTTATTCTCCAATAGTAAAAAGGAAATAACTCTATCCTTTTCCATGTTCTGTTTCCTTGGCACTGATTATATGAAATTGCAACAAATAAATATTAGAGTCACCACAGTGGAAACTATTTTCAGAGGACATCACTTTTTATAAGATTTGAAAATATCCTTGGGTGAAAATCACTTTTAAACCCTAAATTTGTCTTATTTCTGTCACACCAAACCTTGCAATGTACTTCCATCACTATGAGAAGTGGATATTTCATACGTTCACCTAAATCAACTGGAAAAAATGAAAGAAGAATATATATGTTTATAAGTGTTACAAATAAATTCTCGATTTAGACAAAGCTGGGGTTGCTATATCTGAGAGAATGAATTCCAGGATTGTCAATATGATTAATGTAATTTGATAGTATTGGTAGGAACATAAAAGGTATGTGAGATTTTTCTGTGAATCTTAGAAACAGAGTCAAGCTTAATTTCTGTATCTACATTTGTACATGATCTCATTTTTTTTATTTCTAAGGATGAATGACTATAGGTCTACTTCAGGGTGTTAATAGTATTCCATTTATTCAGAGTATGCAACACATAGTTTCCACTTTAATCCATGAGATTTTGTATTTATTAAATTTATTCTTTGCTGAAGGTCTAAGCCCAGATATCACCCTTGGATTCTGCATCTTTCAGTACTGGCCACACTGACCAATATATATATATATAGTTGATTACTATCTTTAGAATGAACTTGTCTTGGAAACTGTTTTATTCATCTTTTTTATTTTTAAAAGATCTCTATCTTAGTTTGGCCCTTAACTTATTATGCAGCTGCGGGTGACTTTTGACTTCTAATCATCTTGCCTTCACCTGCCAAGTTCTGGGATTACGAGTCAAGGCCACCATAGTTAATTCATGTGATGCAAGGGATTGAAACCAGGACCCACATAATGCTAAGCAAGCACTCTAGCCATTTAGATAAATTCCCAGCCCTTGTGTGTCTTTCTTATGTAGATCAAATTATTAAGTTGCTATAGCAGAGTGAAACAGTGTTGAGACCTTGAGACCGTATTGTCACATACTACTTCAGTTGAGCATGAAGTGGTATTTCTTTCTTTTTTCTTTTCTTTTCTTTTTCTTTTTTTTTTTTTTTTTTTGGACATAGGGTTTCTCTGCATGTAGTCCCTGGCTATCCTGGAACTGGATCCTTAGGCCAGGGTTGGCCTTAAACTCAAAGATATCAGGCTATCTCTGCCTCCCATGTGCTGGGATTAAAGGCTGCCCAGCATGAAGTGGTATTTCTAAGTGATGACTTACCCAGTCTCCCTGAGTAATGCTTGATTCTGTGTATTTCCTTCACCATTTGTAGTTCTTTCCTTGACAAAGGGCTGTCTTCTTCCGCATTGACTGCTAACACCTGTCTCTGAGTCAATTTACCTCATTTTTTGATGCCACCATTTCAATAAATGTCAAGGTGCTGAGCTTTCGCTTGTGCAAATATTTATATAAGAGGGAGAATAAGCACAACAGTAATTTGATTCTAAGGTATTCAGAATGTTTCACAGCATAAATTAATTACGCCACGCAGCTTGCTGTTAAGTAGGGCAATGTCGCTCAAGCTCTTGAGCATTATCTGCCCAGAGTTTTCGATCACAAAGGTGATGAAGTGGGAAGTAACAGCTTAAACCTCTGTGCTTCTTCTGAAGAGGTCTGGAGGTGAGCATTAGATGTATGTGCTTATTTTATTTAGAATTTCTGTCTTAGTTCATCTCTCCTGCTAGGACAGAGTATCCCATGCACCAGGTAATGTATAATGAACAGCAGTTCCCACGCAGTCCAGAAGACTGAATTCCAAGATCAAGGTTCTGACAGGAGGCAAGAGTCTTTTTGCTGTACTGTAGGCATCACACACAGCAGGACAAAGCAAGGGTGAGAGGGGGAGGCAAACAGGACTCCGATTTGTCTCTCTTTATGAAATAGACAACTATAATAACAGCATTAATCCATTTGGGAGAGCAAAGCCCTCATGACCTAATCATCTCTTAAAGGCCCCCACCTCTCAATGCTGTTGTAATAGCAATTATATTTCAGCATGACTTTTGGAAGGGTCAATGATTTAAACTGTAGCAATTTCTTGAAAGGGAGGGAAAAATACTCTGTGCTGACATTGAAAAGACTAAAATTTAGCATGGCTTATATGGCAGGCGTTCTAGAAACCTTGAAACCTAGTCAACGTCAATAGAAAAGTCAATTTGTGCTTGCTTCTTCCTCTGCCATTGAATGCAATTGAGGAGAGACTTTGATGATTGGATAAGGAAGAACAGAAGTGTCAGAAGAGGGTAGCTATTATTTTGTGAAAGCTGGTGAGAGGAAGAAGGTGATTATAGTACTGTTATTACAAATGATGAGAGGATCAATGAGATAAAGTGGCTTCTAAATAGTCACATTGCCTGTAGTATGCACCTAGGAGAAACTGAGTGATGATATCCTCAGTTTAGGCTATACTTTTGCAGCATAGAGGTTTGGATGTCATGTACAAATAATCTAATGATATTATACTGTGCAGGGAGGTAGGCAAGACAATAGTCATTTGTTTTGTTGTAAGAAAGTTTGCAAGAGGATATTTAAAGTCTCAGAGACAAAATTTTGACAGAGTAGGGCCAGAAAAGAAGACGTTAAATTAAGAAGAAGAGAACATATAGACAACAATCTGGTATGATTAATGCATGATAACATGATATGATACATGCTATCAGCATTCAAATATAAAAGCCTGGATTTTAAGCAAAGGCTTTGTCTTTTGAATGGACCCTGGCACAGGCCTCTGACTTGTGCCATTTTCTTCTTTTGAATCATCATTTCTGATCACAGTGGCTGTTTCCTTAAAGATGTTCTCTCAGTGTCATGGATCTGAATCATATAGTCAAAAGTTTTACAAAGATGAAGTACTGAAGTGGGCAGATGAAAGTAACATGACTTTCTGTCCTTCCTGCTGTGCTGTGTCTAAGAAATTAAAGTTAGGTTTGAAGGCTTTGAGAGACTTAACATGGTATGATGAATCACTAAGAGAGCAAAAAGTTGACTCATTTGTCATTTTTCTGTTTTCTTTCTTAGAACTTTGTTTTTTAACACAGAAGGCCATTTATGCTATGAATGCACCATTGACATAGCAAATCATTTGCATCTACAAAGACTATGAGACTTAAACATTTTTCTGTCCCTAAATACATAAACCATCAACAAAACTAAGTTCACACTCTGAGAATAGCAAATGATATAATAAACAGCTATGGAAGAAATGGTATACAGGGTTATCCAGAATAAATGGCATCCTCTTATATTTGTACCCCTTAGCGGTAATACTTTCCAATTACCACAGGGACAAAACAGAAAAAAATATCCTTTTAAAATGGTACTAGTCATCTCTGAAATTTGTCTCTATCTATGATATATATATATTGGTGTGTTTGATGTGCTCTCATATAATGCACTTATTGGTGATTGATAGATTTGTGAAAAGAATTACAGATCATGAAGGGAAAATATTAGAATTGAGATGGGAAAAATGTGGATTCCAGCATCATTTGATGGGAATGGTAGTTTGAAGACATCACTTATTATTCTGTACATAATAAGAGTAGGAAATTATCTCTTAAGCATATTCATGTGTTTTTTTATTTAATCCATTGGATTTATTTATTTAGAAGTGAAACACTAGTGTTCTTTATTTTAAAAGCTATAGAAATCATGACTAGCACTTAAGTGGGGAGGGTGATAGAGATGTTCCTGTTGGTACAGTGCTTGCTACAGAAACATATGGCTTTTAGGTCAAACACCAGCAAAAATGTACCAGCCAAGTATGACAGTATGCTTTGTAATCCTAGAACAGAAAAGGTGAATGCAGGAGTATCCTGGGGGCTTATTGGCTTGCAGTCTAGCTAAATTGGTTAGCTATGTGGGTCAAATTAGAGAAGACACTTGATGTGAACCTCTACTCACATACATATTCACAGGCAAACAAGTGCATGTCCAACTACACACTTTAACACACATGAACATATATACAAATAGAGGCACACTCCTACGGTATGCCTTCAAATTCTCTCTAAAAAGGAATTTCATGTTTGGAGACATATATGTTTTTGTTGAACATCATTGCTTCTTTTTTATCCCATGAACTCTCCTCTGTGGCACTCATGCAGAGACACAGAGGTTCCCTCTTTGAACTGCTATTGGAAGCTTTTCTGCATTGCACTTGGTCCATAGTCACTCAGACCCAAATAAACACAGAGAGGCTTATATTATTTTTAAACTATGGCCATGGCAAACTTATTGCTAGCTAACTTATATCTTAAATTAACCCATTTGTATAAATCTTTACTTTGCCATGTGGCTTATGGCTTACCAGTACTTTTACATCTTGCTTCTCCTGGCTGTGGCTGGCAGCATCTCCTCTTTTCATTTGCCTTCTTCTCTCTTTCTCTTTAGAATGTCCTTCCTAACCTTATTCTATCTCACCATTGGCCAAACAGATTTATTTATCAACCAATCGGAGCAACACATATTCACAACATACAGAATGGCATCCCCATCATTGGACAGCATATAACGCAGCATTGCCCAGTATAAAATGTCATGTGTAAGGAGTGACTACATGTTCCTCAGAAATTGATGGCTTCCATTCTTTGTATTCTGAGAAGAAAACGAGAAAATATAAATGTATAGACCCCAGATTCTGTTATTAAACCCAACAAGTAGAAGGTTGTAAGAAACTGAGTGCCACCTTGAATTTATTTGTTGCAGACAATCTTATGCAAAGTTCTTAACCAAGTATCACACATGACAAAAAGGGATGTCACCAGCAAGTATGTACTGAACTGAATTAAGCTGAAGCGAGTGGTCTTTATTATTAATTATTTCATGCACTCACATGTCAAGTCTATATTCCTAAATCATTTATCTTCACTTAAATTCCTTAGAACAAAATCTTTCAAGGAAATGTTTATAAGACAGAAGAGAACGAGAGAAGTGGGGAGTATGAAAGTGTTGGTCAGAATTAGGAAGCTAGAATCATTTTATTTTCATAAACTCCAGAGAAATAAAAGTAAGGTGAAGCTATTTACTATAAAATTAACTTTAATGTAATTCATAATCCATTTAATGCATTTGAAAGAAAGGCACTCTGGTATTTTTGACATTGCTCACTAAGAGACCAATAGATTTGTAACTACTTGCTTCTCATTTTTTTTTAATTATAATTATTTAAATATCTATTCCTTTGCAGAGGAGGAAATGAGAGATAGGTTGCAGGGGGAGGCTGAAAGGGAGTGGGAGGATGGAAGAGAGGGGAATCTGTGGTTGATATGTAAAATGAATGTTAAAAAAGTGAAAAAAATAGAAACCCCATTTAACACTTTACTATTTATCTAATTATATATACTGTGCTTGCTCCTCTTAATTATCTTCACAGTAACTTTATTAACTAGCACATGTATCATACTTTTTTTGTGTGTGTTTGCTACATTTGCCTCTGGCTTTCCTTGGCTGGTCAGAATCAGCCTTTTGTTTGTACAACTGTGATTATATGTGTCCTGGAGGGACACAAACCCCTTCCAGTATATTTGCCTCCTTGCCATGTGTGATAATCTCAACAACATTCACAGAATCCTTTAAAAAAATCATAGTAAAATTGGGTTATGTAACTAAAACTACTGATAACAATTGACTTTTACAGAATATATTTATTTGTGTATTTACACATCTCCAATTTTTCCCCTGCTAGTTAAGTAGCACTCTATATTTAAGAAATGAAAAGTTTCACAGAAGAAGCCAGTGAATTTGAAGCCAGTCACCTTGCCTCAGGAAGTTCTATCAGTTGTAATATAATTTTCTGCTTTTTCACTGGATAGTAAAGTTTGTGATGAGAGCCTCTCTTTCTTACTGTCTTCCTGGTACATGATGCCATGTTTGATCTATAGTAGGTGCTCTATGAATACTTGTGAAATGATGCAGTCTTTTCTTGTGAGATTTTAATTTCACTTCTCCCTTTTTTTCTGTTTGAAATACATCTGGCCTTTTTGTTGCTATGCATTTACTCCTATGGATGGAAGATGAAAGGCATTGGCTACATGAGTACAAATATTCTTTAAAAAAATACAAAAAGAAGAAAGGATACAATATCTAAACCCAGTGATGACAGGGAAGAGGGAAAAAGGAGAGGTGGTGCTGTTTTACCAAAAGCTAATGATGTCTTTGGCACTGACACCAATCTGATTAACTGGGAATCACACAGCAGCATTGTCTGAGAAGAGGCATGAGGAGAAGCAGAGGAGGCAATTCTATTCTGAAGGACAATACTAAGGAGAGGAGGGATGCCACTATGCTGGGACAAAAGAAACCCTGTACTCCCAAAGAAAAGTGGAGGAGGATTTCAGAGCAGAGTTTATTGAATGCAACAATAGCCTCTTGGACATTTTAGGTCAGGGTACCTCTTGATTGTAAAAGAATCAGGTTGTCAAATTTTGGCTGACTGTAACATATAACTCCACTTAGTATTTGAATAGAACCCAGATAGCAGAAGGGAATAGCGGGATATTTTTAGCTCATTCTTATTCCTAATTTCTTTCTGAGAGCAATCTTGGCAAGTGATTAGTTCATCTATGACTACTTGGGTTGCAACTTCAATAACTAAAATGCACCCTTTTTGAAACCCCTCCATTTACAGTTCTGTGGTAAAAGCAATGGAGATTGTTTCCCCAAACTGTTAGTATTATGTAAATATTATGTATATTATAACATGACCTTAGTGGTACTTTTCTCCTTTATGGTACTGATGGGATGATTACAATGTTTTTAATTACTACTCAAATAATTCACATTCATAATCCTCCTTTCTAGTTATTAAGAAGGAGCTATACCTTAATGACTATCTTCTTTTACCACCAAAAAAAAAAAAATCAGAGGATCAAGGATGTTCAGAAAATATCCTGATGATTTATAAAACTGTCAGTAAAAAGGGCAGAAATCAAACCCCAAATGAGATACCAAATCTAGACTCTTAAACACCACGTGCTACTTGTCTGTACTGCCGGCTGTGATCAATACATGGTGGCATGTCAGATTGATATCTAGGGCCATAGAATTCCTTTGAATCATGAGCAGAAGAATAACAAGTCAATTAAGTCTTGTTTTAAGTGTCTGTTTTACTCTATGAATGCTTAGGTGCTATTTTATAAAATCTCAGATGAGCGTTTGTCTTAATTAGGGTTACTGTTGCTATGATGAAACCCTATGGCCAAAAGCAAGTTGGGAAGTGGGGGCTTATTTGGCTTTCACTTCTACATTGCAGTCCATCACTGAAGGAAGTAAGGACAGAAAATCAAGTAGGGCTGCAACCTGGAGGCAGGAGCTGAGGCAGAGGTCACAGACAGGTGCTTACTGGCTTGCTCCCCATGACTCACTCAGCCTGCCTTCTTTTAGAACCCAGGACATAGCTCAGAGGTGGTCCTACCCACAATGGGTTGGGCTTTTCCCCCAGCCATCACTCATTAAAAAACTGCACTGCAACTTTGCCTATGGCTCAGTCTAATGGAGATGTTTTCTTAATTGGGGTTTTTGTTCTCTCAGATGACTCTAGAATAGGTAGGATAATTGACACCTTGCCACTTTGACACACAACACTTTTAAAAAGGTAACATTTACTTTTTTGTTCATTTCAAGATCATAAATTCATAAATTTTACAAATATAAAACATATTGCAAACTTAAAAGTCCCACAGTCTCTACCAACTCAAATACTTTAAAAGCTAAGTCTCTGAGAGTCTCTTTGAAAATCCAAGATGTCTTAAAATTTCGAAGTCTCAACTGTGGGCTCCTATAAAATCAAAAAGCCACACTCCCTCAGTTAATTAATTCAATGCCTGATGTCTCTCATTCACTCATGATCTTCTGGGCTCCTCCAAAAGACCTGGGTCAGATTTCAGTCTGGATCTCTGCTGTACAAATAGCACGTCTTCTAGGCTCAGGCAGCCTCACTCTACCACTGGGGACGTTCTTGAGAATCACCCAAGGTCCATGGGCATTTCGAGACTGCTAGGACCTTTTCCTACAACTGGGCTGCCTGTTAACCAATAACCTCTACTGGGCTCTCTTTCTGGTGCTAAGCTTCACATTTTTTGCATGACCCCTGTAATGCTGGGCCTTCAACTGGCAGTGAGGCTGCACCTTCTCCAAGGTTGCTCTCTTGGCCTCTCACAGTACCATCCCTGGGCTTCTTTCAGGAGTCCTTCATCTCTTCAAAACCAGCACCTCTTTCCTGACACACTATGGGGTACAGCCTTGGCCATCTGTGGAGCACAGCTTCTGTGCACTGACTCTCAGGAACCACTTTCCAGGAGATTTCACCTCAGTGATGCTGGTCTCTTCCTAAATTTTGGGGTATACATGGGCTGCAAAGAGGGTGCTG
Source organism: Peromyscus leucopus (assembly GCF_004664715.2). Taxonomy (NCBI): domain Eukaryota; kingdom Metazoa; phylum Chordata; class Mammalia; order Rodentia; family Cricetidae; genus Peromyscus; species Peromyscus leucopus. The sequence goes on along the minus strand of NC_051067.1, from coordinate 100,764,657 downwards.
AGAGAAAGTTAGTCAAATAGAGCTTAATTTATGTAGAAAGTAGATACAAAGGATGGTGTGGAGAAAAAGTTAGCTTAAGCTGTTTATGCAGAGAATACATACAAAGGATGGCTAAGAGGAAGTTAGCTTGGGTTGTTTGTGTGGAGATTAGAGACAAATAGTGAGGAAGAAAGTCAGCTCAAGTTATTTATGCTATGATAAAATAATAAAAACAAGAGATGATGTCAGGACATAAACAACTTGTAAATAGGGTGACCTTTAAAATGATTGGTTGGTTCCCCTTCTAGGGTTCTGAGGTTTTCTGGTATAAAAGAGCCTTACTGCCTATCAATTGACTGCCTGCTGTGTCTGATTGTCTCCAGGTAAGAGGGAGGCTGGGGAATGGGCAAGGGCACGCACTGCACTTACCTTTCCTCCATTCCAGGCCACCTCTTCACAGGTGACCTAAGTTCCTGGTGGGACAGGTCCCCACACTAAAACACCATCATTTCCTCAGGTCCAGCTGACCAGCATCTATTATCCCAGAAAAGCAAAACGTTTTCTTCAATGGTTCTGGTCTCTTGTTATTCGTATCTGATTCTTCAGCTCCAGCTGATCAGATATCACAAATTCTTCACATAAATAGCCCCTTAGAGTCTTGTCTTCCCTCTGAAATCTTACCAGACAGGCCTCCATCATTTGCATCTTTCTAAGTGTTATTATCTTCTAAGGTCCTATAGCACATCCCATTGAGCTCTCAACACTCAATAGCTTTTCTAACCCAAGGTTCTAAAGTCTTTCCCAAATCATCCCTAAAATAACATGGTTCGGTCTCTCATAGCAATATCTCAGTCCTCATACTGGAATCTGTATTAGTTTAGAGGCTCTGGTCTAACTAATCCACTTGTCCAACAATGGCTGTCTACCAAGTGAAGGTCCAAGAATCATCCAGTCCTTGTACAGTTCAGGAGACTGGATATTTCATTTGGTTTTAAGTGCACACCAGAATCCAGAAGAATTAGGTTCTCGTGCCAGTAAAGAAACAGGCTTGCCAATGCAAATGAGAGCAAGCTTCCTTCTTTCATGTCCTTTATCCAGGCTGCCAGCAAAAGGCATTGTCCTTATTAAAGGTGGATCTTACCACATCACAAAATCTGGATTAGATGCATATCTTTCCACCTCAAAAGATCTGGATTAAAAGTGAGTTTTTCCACTTCAAATGATTTAATTAAGAAAAAAAAAATCACTCACAAGTGTACCCAGCCACTTGGATTTACTTTAAATCCAGATGTAGTCAAGTTGAAAACCAAGAATAGTCATCACCGTGTTTCTATATCCATTTTATAGGTAAGGAGACTTTGTTTCTAAAAGTTGAAAATAGTCACCAAATTTGTTTTAGATTCATGTTTGAATCCCAGATCATCTCTATGTGGGTGAGTACAAAACATGTGATTTAGCACAGGCATAGGACTGCTGTTCTTATCTGTTTAAGTTCAGAATGCCTAGGAGAAAGCATCGAGTTTCATGCCAACTTATACTTTGCTTCCGTGAAACACCTCTTACCTCTTTAATATATAATTAGTTATTGGAATCTTGGCTTAAGGGAAGAATATTGCCATCAAGCTCTTCACAGAAATAATTCCACTTGATTGAGGAGTCCCTGGAAATGTTTTCGTTTAGGAGAAAAGAAATTTTTACCCTAATTCTGAATAGGAATAATTACAAGTACTTCCTTATAACTCAGAATTAGCCATTTAAGTAGCATCAGCTATTGGCTAGTCCTGTGTGGATAATGGAAACTTGTGTGCACAGAATTATTTAACAGGGGATTAAAAGAGCTATGATGGCAACAAACTGTATCCGACACTCACTATATTTGTTGTATTTAACAATGCAGAGATGGGATGTGAGTGTTAATTCATTTGCTAGGATTTAACCTGATATTCCATATGGATGTAGACACATGAATATGATCTACACAGTGGGATGACAAAGAAGCCTTAGTTTTTAATCTAAGTCTATATTTCATGATAAAACAGGAATTTTACATGCAAAAATGCAATTTTTATGCATTGAGATACTTGAATGATTCTCTGTGGTTTTACTTAAAACTTTCCAGCTTGCTGTTCTGTCACAAACATATTGAAAGACAATAACACCAAGTAGAGAGGTTAATACACAATAAGACACCTAACTGCTTCATTAATATGCTGTGGTGTCTTAGAAGGGAATGATTAGACAAACATCTGTCTGTGTATGTTATGGAGTTTCTTTGTTTTGTTTTTTTAGCAGAATCCCAGTGTATCATTTCATTCATGCTTCATAATCAGAATGTAAGAGCCTGAGATGTGAATTCTTGCACTGCCACAGACTATACAACCTTGCTTAAGACTTTCGGTACAGCTGTCTCATACCAAACTCCTAATACCCACAAGATAGTAAATATTCAAACTCTCAAAAGCAAATAGTTTTCCTATCAGCTGTTGAAAGAGACTTTGGATGTAATGTCTATATGTTTTTTAGGATAAATACATAGCCATAGGACTTCAAAAGTAACAAGTAGGACTAAAATATCATTTGTAATTAATATATAACTATCATATAAACCAATTTTTTCATAAATTGTTCCCCAAGTAACTAAATTAATAAAGTATTACTACGATATGTAACATCATTCCCCATTTTGAGGACTCTTGAGCATATGTGCAATACTGGAACACTGTACCCACGTTTACTGAGACCTGTAATTAATAACGTGAATGCTAGTTATGAAATAGGTAAGGTGTCCAGATGAACAGAGAAACCTCTGAGTACTACAGTCTACAAGCTATAACCTCACTGCCAGCTCCCTTCCTCTTGAAAGTTCATACAACCTGAATCTGTGACTGAATTCTCCTGAAATAACACATTGTTTGACTTTGAAGGTACTCAGTGAGCTTCCAACAGCACTAATATCTCTGGTCTCTGGAGACTGGATGATTATTAGTATGTGTCAAGAGTTTGCATATTCAGAAATGAATCTCCAGAAAGTTTGAAAAATCTTCAGTTGCTATTCCTCCTTCGGCTTGATCTTCCCTCCTACAATTTTTTTCTCTTATAATTGCATTATATTCTTCTCTCTTAAAGTTACTGCAGACCTATTCTGTGTCAGGGAATTTGTTATGATTTGGGCATATGAGGATGAATGAGATGTGGCTTTATATATGGTAATTTGCTCTCAGGACAGATTGAAATAGTAAAAGTGGTAATGAAAATGAGACAAAACAGAAAATTAATTGCTGTAAGAAGGTTCCTTGCAAAAATGTATGATAAAAAGGAGGAAAGTAATTAGTTCTACCTGGAAAAGCTTCCATGCTGATGAAACATCAGAGCAGACTCTGCAAAGATTAATGGACTTTAAGAGGTACAGTAAAGGGAAAGAATGGACTGGGGTATATTATTCACACACATTTGTAGATACACTAAGATGTGTGCCAGTTCTGAAGAAAGGACAATGCTTGAGTCTCAGAGGTATATGCTGTGGAGAGAATTACTCAGAAACATAACATTTGGAAAATGTTGATTATAAAAAAATCTGTTTGTTGCTTTATAAAAAAAAATAATGAAGCACATTTATACCTTTGAAATGGTTTATTTTGTTGATTTTTAGTATTTATTCCAATTATTATCACTGAATTAATAGTTAAATATTAATTTTCATATATGTATGTTTCTATTTGTAAAATGCAAACAAAAATATGTGTGAACCCATGTTTAAAAGTATAAATACAAAATATATATTTCCTTACATATGTCTATGAGTGTATATGTGTTTAATGTTTCAGGGAAAGTACTAGGCTTTTACTTCTCATGCTATAATACCAAAACTTATGCTCTTATTTGAAAGTTTACAATATGCTGTGTATGGGATAAGCAGGCTAGAAGGAATATAAGTTATCCTTCTCAAGGTCACATGCCATAATTTTTCCAAAACAAATTCTACTGTATCTAATGCCTGAGTCTATTCTCTAAAATATGGAAGTACTCTGTTTCCTATTGTAGGGTACAGAGAAACAGGGCTCAGGTCACTATAGTACCTTCCACAGAACATATCAATCTATGTTTGTGCATATTTCATTCTCAGTTTTTATATGCATACTATAAAATACATCAAACATGACATATATTACTTCTAAAGAAAATTGGAAAATTGCTATAAATATTTTTATATTGCTAAGGAATTTTTATAATATAGTTGCTAATGCTGGCATGACACTATAAGCCTTTGATCTCTATATCCTTTACCACTGGTTTAACACCTCTCTAAATTTGAAATTTAAATAATCTTAAAAATAATATCTTACAAAAATCTGAAAATGAAAATACAAAAATTTGAAGACAGAAGAAATAATCATTTGTAATTTTCTTAGAAAATGTTGTTAGTTACAAAAATCTGAAGTAAAATATGTAAGTAAGCTTTGGATCCTGACCCGTTTCACTTCTTTGATTTCCAATGATTTCATTACATTTTTAAGATTATAGCAAATATGTATGTTATTTCTCAGTACCCAGGTTACTGCACGTAGATAGAAAAGTCTACAAATGACCATCTCTCAG